>NW_024014803.1:0-524 GCF_000499745.2 Eimeria mitis
CTGCTGCTGCTGCTGCTGCTGCTGCTGCTCATGCCGCAGCAGCCGCACCAGGGCCACCACACCGAGAGGAGACAGCAGCAAAGAGGCCAGAGGGGCCTGTGCTGCTGAAGCAAAATCTGCTGCTGCTGCTGCTGCTGCTGCTGCTGCTGCTTCTGCTTCTGCTGCATCCCCAGCAACAGACTGCAACTTGCTGCTGCTGCTGCTGCTGCTGCTGCTAAGCGCAGCAACACCGAAGACAAGGCAAGGAGGAGAGAGAACAGACAGCAGCAACGCCAGCAGCCCCGCTACGCATGCACCAGCGGCTCTCTGCAGCAGCGCAATAAAACCCTAAACCCTAAACCCTAAACCCTAAACCCTAATCCGTAAACCCTAAACCCTAAGCTCTAAGCTTGGAGGCTGTGACAAGTAGGGAGTCTGTCTAAAGGAATTAGGGTTTAGGGTTTAGGGTTTAGGCTTTAGGGTTTAGGGTTTAGGGTTTACAGACTCGTGAGTTTGGGGCTTCTATGCTCAGCGCATGCAGCAGC
>NW_024014804.1:0-524 GCF_000499745.2 Eimeria mitis
GCCCTTCAAAAGGCACCGCGTCACTCTGCTGCAGAGCGTACGATACCCCGTCTCATGTGTATCACAATTGACCTCCTTTGGGCAGCACTCCCACAGAAACTGTAAATTTCACCGTAATCCCCTTGACGGAAACCATGCAGCAGGTAACGTAGGTATCTTTGAAAGTTCCGACGGCGCGCGTCGATGTCGCGCACAGCTTTAATGATAATCTTGAAGCAGACGGCAGGCCACGTTTGTGTTCCGCAAACGCCCACAACAGCACAGTAACGTTTTCGCCAGTGTTGCTATCACCTCCATCAATAAAACGCTGCAACGCCCTGCTTGCCTTTTAGATAGTGCGTGCATATACGACAACGTTCTCGACAATAGCAAAGAAACCTAAAGGCGCAGGAGCTGGTCTTGGTTTTCATTTGACACCAGTAGTCGTTTGAAACGACCACTCGTCTGCGCGGACGTTGCCTGCGTTGCTTAGGAGCGCATCGGGAAGCGTAGTCCCTGCACATGGAACTCACAGGCACGCGCAT
>NW_024014806.1:0-524 GCF_000499745.2 Eimeria mitis
ATCAACAACAAGCAACACGTTGAGACCGTAAGCTTGTGAGAAGCAGAGAAATATTCGCTTAGCCTAATCCGTGTTCTTATGTATATTGTGAACTGTAGACCACTCATGTTTCGACGTATGAGGTCTACGGTCACGTTGGAACAGTCTAGCTGTTGATTGCTTGCAGCTCATCCTCTTCGCGGCAAGTGATATGGTTGTTACTCCAGCGTCTATTCGCAGCGGCAAATGGGAAGCTGAGGGTTCCATTGTTTCACTTCTCTCTGAGACGGCCAGCATTGCTCCCGACGGCTATGTGAGGGCATGCTGAACACACACCCGTGTGCAGAATTAACACACATAGACAGGACGCAGGCTATGTACGGTAGGTTTTTGAAAGAGCTAGTAGCGATATGCTTTCTGGAATTTTCAGGTGTGCGTGAGCGACTACACGAGGACCGCCTCTTGCGACGACCCTGACAGCTTGCCTTGCTGCGCTATGGTAGACCTTGACAGTGTAATCAAGGCCGAAGATGGATATATCTACC
>NW_024014808.1:0-523 GCF_000499745.2 Eimeria mitis
ACAACTACCACTCCACCCCGCGTTGACCCGTAGCCGTTCAACCCATTTACTGCGGCGAAAGCAACCCACTAGCTGGGGCTGCAAGAACAGATCTCAACAGCTCACAAACGCATGTGCATACACACAATACCTACTCGTAGCAACTGGATGCGAAGGGCGCATACGCACCTCTAATGGGGCGACGTGCAGCAACGCTCATAAATGCGACGACGCTCTCCGAGCACACCAAACGCCACAGCGCCACAAGGTGCAGAAACCGAAACACAGTCATTGTGCGCTCCTACCCACCTAACATGGCGAATGCGCAGTCCACAAAACGTCGCCGCTAATCGCTCCAAATCATGCATGCATCCAGCGGTGCAGCAGAAACTGCGCTTCGTATCGGGTTCAACATGGAGCATAACGCTGGTTCAGTTCGTGCAATCCCGATAATTCGAACGAACTGATACGGGCCCCAGGTGCAGCCCCAGTCCGCGCATACTGCAGAATCTACGCACTGGCTGCGCACGTAAGCGTTGACCTT
>NW_024014809.1:0-523 GCF_000499745.2 Eimeria mitis
ACGGCCTCAGCCGACCTTTTTTATCGCACGCACTCTTGTTCACTCTTAAAAACCTGTAATTCTCGACAAATATTGATTTCTTTATTTTAACAAACTTAAACTTGCCTCGAGTTGCTTCTGTTTCCTGCCTGTGTGGCTTCGTCTGTGTCTCGTTTGTCTCTGTGAGCACAGCCGTTCGAAGCACTCTCGCGAAAATGCAACGAGCACTGCAGTTCAAGATGCGGAACAACATAATGAAGCAGTCGTATAGCCACTCCAGATATATTCTTTTCGCTTTAAGCCCAGCAAATAAATGCCAGACGAGCCCTCAGAAGCCGGACATGGCCATGGCCGACAACGATTTCACGCCAGAACCAGAACCCCGGACTGAAGTGCCTGATGTCTCTGATGCCAGAGCGTAAGTCTCGCCTTCCCAGCTTAACCTTGCTGTGCCTTTTAATATTTTCGGTTTTTCATTCTATGCTGTGTTCACGGGCACGCGTAGCCCGCCGTCTGTATTGATTTCATCTGGATATGGTGTCCA
>NW_024014810.1:0-523 GCF_000499745.2 Eimeria mitis
AAACCTCTCATTCAGCTTGTTTGCGCTTCTCACAACTATTCGACGCACAGACAAATCAGCCTCAGCAAACGACCAGCAACATCTAGATGCGCGTCAACTGGGGAAAACGCGCTTCGACAAATGCCGCCCGCAAAGGAATCAACCAGCAGATGCATTGACTAGCGAACGGTTGTTTGGACGCTGCCTGGTTCGCACTAGCAATGGGTGAAGCTCGTAGACAAACGCTAAACTAGTTCGCAGAGCGTGCTCGCAAAGAAGATAAATCAATCTCCGGGAACGTAGTATGGCTGCACGCACCGCTAAGAAAATAAGAGGAGCTCTCCTGCGACAGGGAAGGTGGCATGTTCTGACATTATCGGGCGAGCTCCGTGGTAACACTGCACTGTCCCACACCGCGCTTGTCCTTAGGCATGGTCAATATTGGAGTCAAAACCCAAGGACTCTCGTGAGCACCCGGATCAAACGCACCCGCTGCTCATGAGACTCTTGTTCCCTTTGCAAAAACGGTTCAAGTATTTCTTTT
>NW_024014811.1:0-523 GCF_000499745.2 Eimeria mitis
AAGTGTATGTACACCATAACCAGCATACATACAAGTTTATAAGAAGGAAATCGACAGAAAAAAAAAGAAACGAAGAAAAAAAAAAAGAAGGAAAAATAAAAAAAGGAAAAGAAAGAGAATGTACAGCCAACACCTTAGTATACAAAAGCGAAGCAAAACTACGGGCTATCGAGAAGCAACAAAGAGAAGAGAAAAGAAGTAAAGTAGCAGCAGCAGTAGTTTCTCATACAAAAGCCCCAAAAGGCATACATATTGCATGCACTAGTATGCATGCATTGCACTGAACATACACTGCGTGTCGTATAGGGTACATCTCCTGAGCAGTCTATTAGATTAAAACAACCCCCAGGGGGCCCCGAGGACCCCAGGCCGCTTGCAGCCAACTCTGCAGAGGCCTCCTCAGGGCTCTTTGCCTTCGCGGGCCGCTCAGCTGCTGCCTCTGCTACCGCCGCCAGAGACAGCGTCGGCTTCTGCGCTGCAGCACGACGGCTGTTCAGGTGACGACGACCTGATACCACCACCA
>NW_024014812.1:0-523 GCF_000499745.2 Eimeria mitis
CTTAGTGCGCCCTTCCGATTTGAGGACTCCCCCTGTAAGTATGGAAACACAAGTAACCCTAGCGCATTTGCTGGGTCTTCGTGGGGTGTACAATTATCAACGAGAGAGCACACGCTTTACACCTGGTTTCAATTGGAACATGCGTAATGCACGTTCCTCAAGAAGACACCATTTCCAAGAACGGAGTGGAATGCTGATAGCGCGAAGAAGTGCCAAGCACACATAGCTACGACTGACGTGCCCGTACATGTGTCTTCGTGCTTCGCTTCGAGCTCTTTTTCTCTCTTCTTCCACAGCCGCCGTTTCTCGAGGGCTTTGTTAAAATCGGCAACTTGCTTGACGTGGCGTGTGATTACATCTGCCATAGGCACCTCTTTACTGCCCGTCGGCTCTCTCACATAATCTCCGATGCGACATCGAACGATGCCGGTATCTGTCCCGAGCTCTTCCGCGGCCGCCTCTTCCATCCTTCCATTTGAAGGAATCGCACAGGTAGGAATAGATCTACGGCAAAAAACGGCGT
>NW_024014813.1:0-523 GCF_000499745.2 Eimeria mitis
TGCACGAATAAGCATGCCTGCGCAACAATTATTGCAGAAGTGTTGGCAATCACGCACCTGCTCCTGAATTGGAACCAGGCAACACAGAAGCACCGGGGGGTAGATCTGCGAATACACGGCGAAATGCTGCGGGATCCCGATCACGACCCAAAGCCATAACCTAACCAATGCTGGTGGTCCGCAGGCCCACGCAAGCAGTAGCAACTAAAGAGGGTTCTGGGTGCACCAAAGAACTGAGCGCCAAGCTTACCATGGCTGCCATGGTATCCACATAGTTGCATGACTTTGCCAATATCTCCGCAGCTACCCTGCTTGGACCTCACTTCCTGCAGACCCAGAAGAACAGCTTGAAGCCTTTAGCTGCTAAATACGCGCGCGCACAACAAGCGAGACTCTCACGCGGCTCGAACGCTCACAAAACGTAAAATCCAATACGTGCCCAAGCTATGCAGCAGTAGGCAACTAATACGTGCTCACGGCACACCTCCGGAAGTCCAAGTGCACTTCACAAATTTGAGGGCGA
>NW_024014814.1:0-523 GCF_000499745.2 Eimeria mitis
CTCGGAGGCTGCGTCACAGTTTGTGGACAACAAACCGTATGAGCCTCGCCCAGGCGTAGTTGTGCAGAGCATCCCACGTAGGGTTTGTGGAAGGGAAGGCATGGAGTCATATGGCAAGGCAAGTTGCCTTTTTATGCGGGTATTGGCTCAGGCTCACCATCGTAAAGGCTGTTATGTCAACTGTTTGGTTCGAGTTTTCTTCGGCAGCAGGCGCACCTAGCAGAAGATGCAATTGCGATCGGTCTGCGTATCCGCAAATGTATCGAACAAATCAGTGGATTTGTGTGATGTTGGACGTTTGTTGGAAGCGGTCATTTGCTCGTCAGCTGCGTTAGTGGCTTGGTATCAGACTTAGAGCAGTTTATGCAACATATCTGTCGCATGCCCGTAGAACCCGAACAAATGTAATGCTGTGTGTTTCGCCAACTTCGCGCAGCCGCAGCAAGTACGTTTGTCTCTCTTAACCGTCCCACTGTCGGTGTACACGAATGCTCGCATGTTCTTGGCAGAAGGAGGTTTCACC
>NW_024014815.1:0-523 GCF_000499745.2 Eimeria mitis
GATCAGTGCCAGTGTCTAGTGTCCATGATTCTCGGGAAATACAAGCAGTGAGCGCTGGCTATGCAATGCTCCTTGTTCCACGTAATCCGCCGGGCAAATAAAACACCAACCGGTGCACGGAGGATGAAAGCCTGGCCCTACCTTATTTTCAGATTGCTTGACGATTCACGCACCGGTAGAGGTACGGAAGAGGACACATAATTTCACCAGTAACTAAACGGAGAACTGGAAGCGCACTCACACGCCATATGACGGCTCACCGAGCTATATTGTGTGGCAACGCCGACGCACTGGCTACAGGAGAAAAGGGCTGACTAAGATTGCTCCTTGGTGTCCCTAAAGATGCACCAAAGCATTGCTCCGCCTGTATGTAGATAAGAATTTGTATGATATCTAAGTGCACACGTGTGGCGCCTTATTAAGGCAGGATACGAATGGTGAAGGCCGCACCCAGTTTTGTACGCGCAGACGTTTTGCGCAACGAGCACTTCAGGTCTATAAAAGCTAGCTAAAGTGCATAACT
>NW_024014816.1:0-523 GCF_000499745.2 Eimeria mitis
ATAGCGAATGACGGCCTAGGGCTGATTGCGCGAAAACAAGAAATGAATAATGAGCTGTGGGTACGATAATATTCCGCAAGAGGACCATGATTATTTACAAAAAATATATATCTCGGGGAAGAAAAAATATTGCGGATCACCACCTGCATCAGGAACCCTCTTTGGACCGCAAGTCCGTCTGCGCGAGTTCATGGTGTCGGCGCGGCGCAGTTTCTAGCGTCATGATAGAGCGGTTATTTGCCCAGGGCATGTGCTTGTAGTAGCCCATTGATATGGTATTCGAGATTTAGGGCACTTATACAGCCTGGGATGGATGTTTGATGGCAGGCATGAATCTATATGTGCCTGCATGCCCGTTTGTGGAAGCGTTCTATAAAACGAATGAAGGATTCATTCTGGTTTCGAAATGCTCGCCTTTGAACCGTACCGGCGCAGGGCGTTTTAACGCTGTACAACTTGTCTGCGAGGCTCAGCTGCGCGTGATGAACGATCCCAAGCAACTGCTGAAGCACTATGTGTCCAG
>NW_024014817.1:0-523 GCF_000499745.2 Eimeria mitis
GTCGAAGTCAAGCAGCGCAAGTGCTCAAGACGAAGACAGGCGCCTGATGAGGCTTTTGCCAACATATTCAATCCCCCCTCCAATAAGTGGTCTGCCCAACGTGAGGAGATCCGTACACTGCATGAGGGACAAGCATCTGAACATCCGTGTGAGTGTAGGGCTAGTGGCTGCACTTGAATTGGCCTTATCTTCGCTGGAATCGGTTGGGCCCCCGCTACAGAGACGGAAGCTCCGAAGGACCTAGTTGTATCCGGAAAAGGGCGAATGCGTTCGCGATTTCGCAAACCACTGTATCTGGCGTAGTAGTTGCAGACAACGCCGTGGGTGCTGCAGGCGCTCCTGCAGACATCGGCTCAACAGACGTGCGTTTTCTGTGTGTATGCGCGTTCAGCCCTCTGTGGCTGGGCCCAAAATGTCGTGACTAATCTGTCTCTGCACTTCGAAAGGCGCATCCAGAAACCCCGATGGCATACACACCTGTCTCAGTTTGCGAGTACGTGTGCGGAACGCGTTCTTTTACCTG
>NW_024014818.1:0-523 GCF_000499745.2 Eimeria mitis
GAGAGAATAACAACAACCCCACCAATAAACACCAACAAGAGAAAAGAATAAATAAAGAGAAAGAGAGAGAGAAAGAAAAATATAGATAAATAGAGATAAATAGAAAGAAAACTAAACAGATAAAGAAAGAAAGAAAAAAGAAAAAGAAAGAAAAACAACACACACACGCTCTCTTTTGTATTAAACCCCCTCTGAGGTGTATATACACCTAAACCAACAAACACAGAAACTATATAAACAAGAAAAATAAAGAAGAGGCATCAAGCTGTACATACACCCCAATAAGGGTTGCCTCTATTAGGGTTTAGGGTTTAGGGTTTAGGGTTTAGGGTTTAGGGTTTAGGGGGGGAGCTCAGAGAAGACCCAAAAGAGAGAAAAGGAGAAATATAAAGAGGAGGAGGAGGTGATGGCCTGGTGAGGGAAAAAGAAAGAAAAAAAAAGAAAAAAAAAAGAAAAAAAAAAACTAAAACAACAGAGACAGAGACAAAGGAGTAGTATTCAAGCTGCAGCAGGAAATGAGCTG
>NW_024014819.1:0-523 GCF_000499745.2 Eimeria mitis
CTTTGAAAAAAAAAAAAAAAACAGAAAAGAAACAAAAAGGAGACAAAAAGGAGACAAAAAGGAGACAAAAAGGAGACAAAAGAGATACAAAAGAAAGACAAAAGAGAGAAAAAAGAGAAAAAATAAAGAAACAACAAGGAGACAATAAAGATACAAAGAAGAGACAAAAAGGAGACAAACAAGAGACAAAAAGGAGACAAAAAGAGACAAAAAGGAGACAAAAAGGAGACAAAAAGGAGACAGAAAGGAGACAAAAAGGAGACAAAATATGCTACAAAAGAGATAAAAAAGAGAAAAAAAAAGAGACAACAAGGAGACAATAAAGAGAAAAAAACAGAGACAAAAAGGAGACAAAAAAGAAACAAAAAAGAGACAAAAAGGAGACAAAAAGAGACAAAAAGGAGACGAACGGAGACAGATGTTCCTTGCTTTATGGCCTCTGATTCGATTGTGCTGATGTGACGCCAGGTGTTGCGGCAGCTCATTATCTTCTGTTTGTAGCCAACTAAAACAAAAAAAAAGA
>NW_024014821.1:0-523 GCF_000499745.2 Eimeria mitis
GGAAAACTAAAATAAATAAACAGGCGACGACGCCAGCCGTGCATGCGCTCCACCCGGATCAATACACCTGCATATATACATATACAACACACACAAAACAAACAATAAACCCTAAACCCTAAACCCTGAAATATACACCCGAAACCCTAAACCCTAAACCCTGAAGGATACACCCTAAACCGTAAACCCTAAACCCTAACCCTAAACCCTAAACCCTAAACCATGAACTCGAAACCGCTAACTCTAGACCGTAGACCCTAAACCCTCCACCATGAAACCCAAACCCTCGCTACACGCTAAACCCTAAACCCTAAACCCTAAACCCTAGTGTGGGGTACGCGGCAAGCAGCGGCACAGCAGGAGGAGCTGACCTTCCTGTTGCTGCTGCTCTCTTTCTTTGTCTCCTTCTGCGTCTCCTGTGGGATCGTGTGTTGCAGGCTGGGGATCGTCTCGTCCGTCAGCTGTCTGGTGATGTGGGGTGTGGGGTGTCTCTGTCTCTGTCTCTGTCTCTGTCTCCTTTGTC
>NW_024014822.1:0-523 GCF_000499745.2 Eimeria mitis
GGACAGCAATGCGAGCAAATATAGGAATGAAACTGCAGTACTATGAAGCGGGGCCGAGGAACTTATCAACCTCCGTCCGCGGGTCGAACAGTAGCTGGCACCTCTGAATCACCTCACTCTTGGCAGAATGTGCTTCATCACCGTCAACAGAGACACGAAAACCTAATTAACCGATTGTTTGCATGAAAAGCGAACATTTATGCAGTTTCATGAGCTACTGCGTCTGATGTAGTAGTTGCAGGGCCAGCTGGCGGTGCTGCAACTGTTTCTGCACATTTCGCCTGAAGGCCAGCACTGCGTCTGTGTGTATTAGCACTCCTCACTGATTGGTCCCAAGAAGTCGTGAATGGCCTGCCGCTGCAGTTTAGCACCTGCAGTCACGGGGCCAAATGCCATACAAGTGTACTCCAGCTTGCAAGTTCGGGCGTGGCACGCCGTCTTGTACCTTTCCTCCGGATGAATTCGGATTTGCAAACAAGCCTCAACGAAGTAAAACGCGGAGTATACCGCTGCTCCCTGTAAC
>NW_024014823.1:0-523 GCF_000499745.2 Eimeria mitis
TATAATATTATATATATATATATATATATATATATATAGGCTATACAAGATATAGAAATAGTAAATAGAGAAATATAAACGCTCTGTAATTTAGTTAAATAAAGAAGAGTTTTTGTATAGACAGATAGAAGTAAAATAAAATAAAAAAAAAGAAAAAAAAGAAAAAGAAAAAGGAAAGAAAAAGAAATATAAATAAAACGCAGCAGCAGATAAATAAATAAAATAAAATAAAATAAAATAAAATAAAATACAGATTTCTGCTGCTGCATTCAGCCCCAAAACAAATACAACCAAATCCATGCCGCTGCATGCATGCAGCTGTGGATATTTGTTGGTTTGTTTGGGGCTGCAACAAACAAAGACAGACCGATATATATCACGGGGTGTATGTACAGCTGAGCTTCGTTACTGCTGGGGTGTATGCATGCATGCATGCATATATATATATATATATATATATTATATATATTATATATATGCATGCATAAGAGAAGCATTTATAATAGAAACACAAGCAAACAAA
>NW_024014824.1:0-522 GCF_000499745.2 Eimeria mitis
CCTGTTGTACCCACATTACCGGGAATGCCACCATACAGGACGGGTGAGCAAAAACCAGACCAAATGCGCATCGTAGCTTTCGCAAGCGCAGCCAGGGGTCTGGATAATATTTGGCCGGTCACAGTTCTGTGCCGAGACTCGTGCAGAAAATTTTCTGAAGACGCCGTAGGCTTCGCTAAGTCTCGTCTCACGTATCATCATGCGGATTTTGTAAAGTTCGCTGAGAGCGAAAATCTCAGCGCACAGCACCAAACGTTCAGGCTGACCGTTTTTTGTATGCTTTGAGCCAAAGCGAGATGGCGTTCCGTACAGCCATTTGCAGGTCAATGAGACCGCCCACGCCCGGTGTCTTGAGTTTCCTTCAACCGCCAACAGACCGCTCCATTTTAGGGTGCAACATACAACAAGCCAACGCAAGACAACATTCACTCGCAGCAAAATAAAACAACATTTGCACGGGCAATTCAAGCAACGTAACACGTATCGCACTGCAGCCCCCTGTCGCCGCATACGCAAGCATAC
>NW_024014825.1:0-522 GCF_000499745.2 Eimeria mitis
GTAAAGAGCACCAAACGACTGCAGTACGCCCCCCCCGCCCCTCTCCTCCCCCCAACCCCTAAACCCTAAACCCTAAACCCTAAACCCTCGATTTGTGTTTAGGTTTTTTGCGGCGAGAGTTTGACGACCCACAGAGAAGAGACAAACCCCCGAAAGAGAGAACCTCTCTCTCTCCCTTTATTAATTTCTTTGTTTCTTCTTTTTTAATACCCCTAGAACAAACATGCACGCGAGAGATAAAATGTAAACCCTCATAAACCCTAAACCCTCATAAACCCTAAACCCTCATAAACCCTAAACCCTAGAAATTTTTTAATACCCCTAGAACAAACCTGCACGCGAGAGATAAAATGTAAACCCTAAACCCTCATAAACCCTAAACCCTAGAAATTTTTTAATACCCCTAGAACAAACATGCACGCGAGAGATAAAATGTAAACCCTCATAAACCCTAAACCCTCATAAACCCTAAACCCTCATAAACCCTAAACCCTAGAAATTTTTTAATACCCCTAGAACAAA
>NW_024014826.1:0-522 GCF_000499745.2 Eimeria mitis
GCTAGGGAAGGCGAGTCGGCAGCGTGTTTTGCTGGTCCTATGCGCTAAATGTACTTGCCGCGGTGCGAGCTTTTTGGCGACAGGTGCCCTTGCATTGTTGTATTATCGCCGCCTTGGAGAAGTGACCGCGCAAGGGCAGGAACAGTGGAGGCATCTTTTAGCATTGCCTGTTTCGCTGATTAGAAAGGACGGGACGCTTCAGCGTTCTCACGCGCATCCGGCGGACAGATCCTGCTCAGTTGTGCTCACCACGCTGGGGCTACCGAACGCAGCAGTCTAGCTTGCCGAGCTAGATGGATGTGGCGCCATCTTTGCGGCTAACAGCGTTCTGCTTGGTGCGTTTAGCCTAGCGGGGAACTCGGGCCTTTCATGGGATTCTCTGTAGACCAGGTAGCACGTATATTCCTGTCTGCCGTCCAGCAATCAAGGACTATACGTTGCTTCCACAAACGAATGACACTGTGCTGAATATTAGGCGTATAGCATGCATACACTCACCATCCCAATGCTGAATCGCGCTGC
>NW_024014828.1:0-522 GCF_000499745.2 Eimeria mitis
CAAGACGTGAACGGTGTAGACACCGGCCGCCACCGCATATTCGTACAGAAGATTTTCGATATTCAGAGGGCCATTGATCCCCTTCAGCTTTAGGTGCGTTCCAGCTTAGTCTAGGCTCCAAGCGGCAACAGCTAACTTGTGCATGTACGGTCGGGTGTGCACCTCGTTGCTTCGCCTTGTGCTTCTCGCCGGCACTACAGTCTAGCACGAACTGCCGAATACGCATTTTTTTCACATTTCGTGGGCTTGCGCTCTGGCAGTTGCACTCTTCGTACCGTGACGGCAAGTCACGCTTCAGGAAAAGGAAGCCAGATGTTTTGGCGATGCTCCCGCTTAGGTCATTTCGCCCTGTTCCTGCGATGAAGAGAAAACCGTTACTTATCCCTCACGCTAGCTTTGCGGCGGCCTCCGCAGACGGTGCGTTGCCGGCGCTTCGGGCTTGCGTTTGGGTCTCAGTTGGGCTTGCATCGATATGCGTCTGGGTCAATGTATAGAGATAGCGAAGCTGAAAAACGTAGGCCT
>NW_024014829.1:0-522 GCF_000499745.2 Eimeria mitis
TGATCACGCGCCGTTTTGGCCTGGAGGTATGCCACCAGAGGCAAACGCATCTGCCGGGCGAAAGGTTCCGTGCTTCTACGTCTCAGGCTGTTTCGTGAGACGCATCGGCGTATATGCACATGGGTAGGGCTGTTACGCTTTTGCGCTGTAGGGTCAAACGAAGTGGGAGACAGTTCTGTTTAGCCGTGTTGTACTTTGCCCAGCACTGAGGAAGGGGACTCTGCAACTGCGATAGGCACCTGTGAGACAGCGTTCGTCATTGCAAACGATCTCAGTAAAGTCGCGCGGATTGCCGCTGAGGTACTTCGTGGTTTGTGTGCCCAGGTGTACGTTGGCAGTGTGGAGAAGCCTTTTTTGGCACTGCGAGCACGGTCTGCTGTGCCCAGCAAGTATGGCCGTCTTTGCAACCCAGCCTGCGAAACGAGGTCTTGCAGCAGGCATGGATGCCTATGCTGGGGCACCAGTTCACTGAGATCGTTTGTACGCGGTGAAAGGGAGTAACGAATACCCGCCAAATTGTGC
>NW_024014831.1:0-522 GCF_000499745.2 Eimeria mitis
CTGCTGCTCCCTCAATTCTCTCTGATACTTTCTGCAGCAAATCCTTAAACCCTGGAGACGACTGAACACAGCAACAAACACAACACATCAGAGCCAACCTCGCTGCATGCATGCATGCGTGCATGCATGCATGCTATCTAGTCGGGGCTGGCTAGCCGGCTAGCTAGCTAGCTAGCTAGCTAGCTAGCTAGTTAGCTCACGTGTGCCAAAGTCTCCGCCAGTGTTGTAAGAGACTTTGAAATGTTCGAATGGATTGCCTGCACACAGATGCAAACACAATTTAGCTAGCTGCTAGCTAGCTAGCTAGCTAGCTAGTCAGCTAGCTAGCTATCCTCCCCCCCCCACACACACACACGTACACCGCAACCAGCCCCACTACGACCCCATATACACCCCTCTAGATGTATACACGGAGAGCATCCACGCAGCTCACAGGTGTAAAGGCAACTCACCTAGCTAGCTAGCTATGTGTGCATGCATTCGTTCTTACCCCTATAGGATTTGCGTCATCTGTATTGTGTT
>NW_024014835.1:0-522 GCF_000499745.2 Eimeria mitis
CTCAGTGACTCATTGAAACGTTGCAGCTCCTCGAAACACGAAAACGTTTAACTACTACCAACAAACCAGATTCACCCGCCGCAACTACGAGTTCTGCTCCCATTTCTATTTGCCATGAGCTACACAATGAACTACAGCCTTCGCGTCCTTCTATGCAAACGTCATGAGTACCTACGAAGTTTTTCTTGGTTGCGTCGGCTGCCGTGGTCCGCCGTTCGCTATTCGTCTCCTTCGTAAAACAACTAAGATACATAACTAAACTGGCTGTCAATACTACTACAGCGTTTCACACACACAACCGTGTGGCCCGTGCTGCCAACCATCCCCCCACATTTTGCACTGCAGATATCCTGCCTCACTAATTTCCTTAGCTCGTTTCCAGCGTTATCATATGCCTCACACAACCATATTGCAAAGCCAAAGCACCCGTCCCCAGTAGAAAACAATGCTGCGCACGCATGCTAGCAACTGTCTAGACCTGCGTCATGCATATACCTATCCATCAATGCTCCCATACAAACA
>NW_024014836.1:0-521 GCF_000499745.2 Eimeria mitis
TTTGCCGCCCAGGTAAACATAAACCCGCATAGCTAGCTCACAGCTAGCTAGTAGCTAGCCAGTAGCTAGCTAGCAGCTAGCTAGTAGCTAGCTAGTAGCTAGCTAGTAGCTAGCCAGTAGCTAGCCAGTAGCTAGCTAGCAGCTAGCTCACAGCTAGCTAGTAGCTAGCTAGTAGCTAGCCAGTAGCTAGCTAGCAGCTAGCTCACAGCTAGCTAGTAGCTAGCTAGTAGCTAGCCAGTAGCTAGCTAGAAGCTAGCTAGCAGCTAGCTAGTAGCTAGCTAAGAAGTAGCTGGTAGCTAGCTGTATTGGGTCAGAATAAATGTCTAGGGTTTAGGGTCTAGGGTTTAGGGTTTAGGGTCTAGAGTCTAGGGTGTAGGGTCTAGAGTCTAGGGTTTAGGGTTTAGGGTTTAGGGTTTAGGGTTTAGGGTTTAGGGTTTGTGTTCAGTTTCACATACTGCGGCATATACTCTGCGGCGACGATATGCAGTTTTGTTTTTCTTTAAAAAACACAAAAAATATTT
>NW_024014838.1:0-521 GCF_000499745.2 Eimeria mitis
GAGGGCCACATGATCCCTAAGGCCCCGAACTCCCCTTAGACTGGCGTTTCTAAAGGGGAGTTTCTCACAACTGCTCCCACGGCTTGTTGCCAATTTGGATGGATACTCTGCTGTAACACGAGCACCCCAACGATGGAACTGTTCGCGTGGTAAGGTGAGGGCTCCCCCGTATGAGAAGACGGCTTTTGATTCCGCTCACAAGCAGTCCTCGCATACGCGGGAGCCCCCACCCTACCACGCTCCCAAATAAGGGGCAGTGTGAGAAACTCCCCTTCCGAAACGCCAGTCTAAGGGGACATCGGGGCCATAGGGATCATGTGGCCCTCGGAACCTGATCCCTCTCACGTCAGTAGATGCTCTATTCACGTCCAGCAGCTCTGCGTCTTGTGCCCCCAACGACAACACAAACGCAGATGAAAAACACAATTTTGAGGAGTAGAAGGGATCCAAGTTCCCTCACACGATGGGGTGATGGGATTCCATAACACTCTAGGTACTGTAGGCCCTGTAAGCTGATGAGA
>NW_024014839.1:0-521 GCF_000499745.2 Eimeria mitis
CTGCTGCTGCTGCTTCTGCTGCTGCTTCTGCTGCTGCTGCTTCTGCTGCTGCTGCTGCTTCTTATGCTGCTGCTGCTGCTGCTTCTTATGCTGCTGCTGCTGCTGCTGCTGTTTCTGCTGCTGCTGAGGCGGCACCGGTACTGGGGAGCCAAGGCGACGATAGGTAATGCCTGTGAGAGCAGAGAGAAAAGAAGAAGTAATTGAGTGGTGTTAGAGTTTATATATTTGGGTTTACTACTACATTTTTTTTTTTATTTTTTATTTTTTATTTTTTATTTTTTGTTTCTTTTGTAGTGTATCTTATTACTACTACATTTTTTCTATTATTTTTTATTTTATTTTTTATTTTTTTATTTTTCATTTTTTCTTTTGTAGTATATCTTATTACTACTACACTTTTTCTTTCCTTTTTAATTTTATTTTTTATTTTTTTATTTTTTATTTTTTCTTTTGTAGTGTACCTTATAACTACTACATTTTCTTTCCTTTTTAATTTTATTTTTTATTTTTTTATTTTTTAT
>NW_024014840.1:0-521 GCF_000499745.2 Eimeria mitis
CCCATCCAGTCGAACAGTCGGGATGCTTCGGAGAGGCATTAACTCAGCAAGTCCGCTTAAAAACATGGCAATGGCTACACGAAAACGCGGATACAAGCTGGACATTCAGATATAAAGGCAGTAGTTAATGAAAGGCCCATGAAAAACTGCTACGAAAAGTGCGCCCATCGCTGCATGTGCGATGATTTTGTAAGAGGCCACACTGGATGCCACCTTGCGTATCCTGTCATACTTCGAGACTTCAGAGGTCAGAGCAAGGCAGGGATGGGCGAACAACCAAGTCACGTGAATTTTGCTTCTGACTTTGTAGCGAAGGCAGACATTTGCTGCAGCGTGCTTGCAAAGGACATTCTCTTTACCTCCGCCATCTTGAGGCTGGAACTTTCTAATAAAGATGAGTTGGAACACTGAATTATAAAGGGGAGGGTATGAATGGGGAGACGCTGAAACAGTGTAGTGCAGAGAGTAGTACTAACGGCTTTGGCGCTCAGGGAGCAGTGGCGCTTGTGTTGCAGGATATA
>NW_024014841.1:0-521 GCF_000499745.2 Eimeria mitis
AAGCGTTGCCTGAACGAACTGCCTGTGTCTACCGACGGCAGCTGTAGCTTAGTGGAGTGCACGTGGAATGTCTTGTGTCTTGGTCAAGGACGTGGGTTCCAGACTCATGGGAGCAGTGGCTATATCGGGCAGTGGGCATCTCTCGAGTGTCGAGGTTGTGGCGAATATCAGGGCCACATCAGAGTGCTTGACACCGCTACAGGGGATGAGCAGTGCGTATGCTTGTAGAAAACTGAATCTTGGGTGGAGCATCGTGTCCATATGCATTTTCGCTGCCTTATGCTTTGGGATGTGAGATGGTTCACGCATTGTGCCGTGGGAGTGTAGGTGTGATGGCAGCTAGGTAGCTGTATGTTCATCTTCGCATTTGGATCGCTAGCGAGGTGGCGCAAACAGTGTAAAGGGATGGAAAAGTTTGACGAAGGTTGATGTCTGGCATGGCTGTTTGTCACTAAGGGAGGCACCCTTATATCTTAGCTTGGGCAATATTACTGTCTGGCGTTCGGTTGTAGCGATTGGGG
>NW_024014842.1:0-521 GCF_000499745.2 Eimeria mitis
CCCCCCCCCCCAAGGGGGGCCCCAGGCAGAGTGAAATCGAAACAGTGTACGGTAGACGAAGCCATCGTGCTGCAGCAGCTGCAGCAGCAGCAGCAGCAGCAGCAGCAGCAGCGGGAACAACTGCAGCAGCAGCAGCTGCAGCAGCAACAGCAACTAAGGCTGCGGCGGTGGCGCGGCAGCACACCCTGCTACTGCGGTGTCTATACACCTCAAGAGCAGAAAAAAAGAGAGGGTGATGAGAAAAGAAAAAAGAAAAATATTAAAATAAACGTATTTTTGAAACTGAATAAAAATAAAAAAAAGAAAAAAAAAAAGAAAGAGATGCAGGGGGGCAGCACAAAGAAAGCAGCAGGCGGTGCTCGGAGATATAAGAAGTTCTAGCCTTTAGGGTTTTGTTTTTTGTGTTTTTTATCGATAAATAATAAAATAAATGTTTTATTTCTTTATTTTTTTTATTTTATTTTAATTTTATCTTTTTTTTGAGCCCCTACTCACACCCCTTCTCACGCAAGCTCGATATA
>NW_024014843.1:0-521 GCF_000499745.2 Eimeria mitis
CCTTACTAGGCGTTGCTGCTGCTGCAGCGGATATTGCTTTTGCTGCTGCTGCTGCTGCTGCTGCTGCTGCTGCTGCTGCTGCAGATATTTCTTTTGCTGCTGCTGCTGCTGCAGTAGCTGCTGCTGCTGCTGCAGCGGTTACTCTAGCGCAGACAGCGTCTCTGAGTTTGCTGCTGCTGCACCTTCTGCCGCCGCATCTGCTGCTGCTGCTGCATCTGCAGCAGCAGCAGCAGCAGCTGCTGCTGCTGCTGCTGCCGCTGCATCTGCTGCTGCTGCTACTCTAGAATAGCACAGATAGCGTCTCTGAGTTTGCTGCTGCTGCACCTTCTGCCGCCGCACCTGCTGCTGCTGCTGCTGCTGCATCTGCATCTGCTGCTGCTGCCGCATCTGCAGCAGCAGCAGCAGCAGCTGCTGCTGCTGCTGCTGCTGTTACTCTAGAATAGCACAGATAGCGTCTCTGAGTTTGCTGCTGCTGCACCTGACGGTGAGCTGCAGCAGGCAGCTATCGCCCGGGAAGAGAC
>NW_024014844.1:0-520 GCF_000499745.2 Eimeria mitis
TTGCAGCTGCAGCACCACTCCTTTTCCTTCTGCTGCAGCGGTGTTTTAGGGTTTAATGATTCAACAGAAGCAAATACACCAGAACGGCTTAGGGTAGAATACAGGGGGGGGGCCCCCATGGAGCAGCTGGCGAGAACAGAGGGGGGCCCCTCGTTCAGAATCCTGCTGCACAGCGCGTTGCATGCACTCTCTGTATTCACATCAGGGGGAGATGCACCAGACACAGCAGATACTGAGGGGCCCCCCAAGGGGGCCCCCAGGGGGCCCCCCAAGGGGCCCCCCAAGGGGGCCCCCAAGGGGGGCCCCCCCCAGACACCCCAGGGGGCCCCCAGGAGATCAGGGCCTGTTAAAGTGGCTGCTGAGCCGGAACGGAGAAGCAGACAAAGATGGAGAAGTTGAATGATGAACTTCATCACCAAGAAAGCGAAATAGAATTCAATAAAAACTTTATTCTGTTGCAGAAAGGAAGAGAAAAAGGGGAGAGAATACAGGATGTATATGCAGTAACAGCTCAAGAAGC
>NW_024014846.1:0-520 GCF_000499745.2 Eimeria mitis
AGCCTGAATACACAAACCCTAAACCCTAAACCCTAAACCCTAAACCCTAAATAATAAATAATAAACAAGAGGCAAGGAGTTGTGCGGGGCACAACACAACAATAAACAATAAACCCTAAACCCTAAACCCGGTCAAACACTCGCCATAAACCCTAAACCCTAAACCCATAAACCCTAAACCCTAAACCCATAAACTCATAAACCCTAAACCCATAAACTCATAAACCCATAAACCCTAAATCCATAAACCCATAAACCCTAACCCCATAAACCCCAAACCCTAAACCCTAAACCCTAAACCCTAAACCCTAAACCCTACCGAGCAAAGTTCTTTGATTTCTTGTTTCATATTTGTTTTCCATTGTTGTTGGTTTCCATCAACAAAAGGCTGAATTCTGTCTCTTAGCAACAGCGCCAGCTGTATTTCTCTTTTTGTTTGTTCTGTCTCTATTGTTTTTAATATACCTTCACGCATCTCCTTGCTGCAACCCTCTTCTTGCGCCTGGGTTGTATACACACA
>NW_024014847.1:0-520 GCF_000499745.2 Eimeria mitis
ATATATATATATATATATATATATATATATTTATATATATTTATGTATCTATATATATGCAATATAGTGATTATAAAAACGGGAGAGAGAGAGAGAGAGGATTCTCCTCTTTCCGATGGGGCGGAGTGCTGCTGCTGTAGCTGCTGCGATCGTTGCAGCAGCTGCTGTTTCTGGTTTCGGCGCTGCTGCGTTTGCTTCTGCTTGAGCCTTTTCTGTTGCTGCTGCTGCTGCTGCTGCTTCTGCTGCAGCAAGGTTTATGCATGTGTGTGTGTTTGTATTTGTATAGATATGTTGAGGAGGGACTGGGGGGAGGAGGATGTGCCGCTGTCTCCCAGCGGTTTGCTGCAGTGTACAGCTGCTGCTGCTGAGCTGTCTAGTCTTCTTGCTGCTGTGCGAGCGTTAGAGGCAGAGGATAGAAAGCACATGAGCCATGCTGCTGCTGCAGCAACAGCAGCAACAGCAGCAACAGCAGCAGCAGCAGCAGCAGGGACAGATAGACCGCTGCTGCAGCCTTTCTGCG
>NW_024014848.1:0-520 GCF_000499745.2 Eimeria mitis
TGAGTAGAATACCAACCTCAACAAGCAAGACTCACAGATGAGTTATAGTGTGTATGCCCCTATTCAGGTGTGCGCCGCAGGCAGCAGCGGCGGTGGCAATGCGTGCCCAACACAGTCCGCCGCGCCTGCACGGCTGTGGTTAGAAATTAGTTTCGTCGGCTGCAGTCCCCAAGGAGAAGACGCGCACTCGCTAACGCACAAAGCCGTTTTTGTTCAAAGCATTTCCTCTTGGCTGTTCATATACACGCCGTAGTAGCACAACTGCGGACTTCCACTCATCGAGCATGGGAGTGGCCCATTAGTAGCAGCGGTATACATGGTTCGGCGGAGGCCCCGGAGTAGGCGCTTTATCAGCATTGCTACGTCGACGTGCAAAATTGTACACCAAATAAAACCCTGCATTAACTGTTCTACGTTCGAGACGCCTATATTTGTAAGAGGACTTACTTGCTGAGCCACGATATCCTTGTACCTTAACAATGCGCACAGCTGTGAAACTATCAGTTTAGACTCCCTTGCT
>NW_024014849.1:0-520 GCF_000499745.2 Eimeria mitis
GCAGCAGCAACTCGATACGTGGGGTACCGCCTGCGGTCGCTGCACGCCGCGCTGCCGATGCAGCAGCAGCAGCAGCAGCAGCAGCAGCAGCAGCAGCGGGAGCAGCAGCTGCAGCACGAAGGGACTCCTTTAGGTTTTTTGCTTCTTAGTTAATTCCGATTGAAGGATCTATTAACACTTGCTGCTGGGTCTTGGTTGCTGCTGCAGCTGCTGCTGCTGCTGCTGTAGCTGCTGCTGCTGCTGCTGCTGCTGCTGTTGCTGCTGCTGCTTCCAGGAGGTAGCGCAGCAGCACCCAGCAGCACAGCTGCATTTTCTCTGCGGCTCGTTTGTTTTGTTTTCAACTCTGTTGTATTTTTATTTATTTATTTTCTTTTATCTCCCCAAAAGGATAGCAGCAGCTGCTTGCTGCTGCTGTTTGCTTCTGCTGCTGCTGCTGCGTCAGCTGCTAGGCGGCAGCCTGCAGCAGCCCGATGCTGCTGCAGCAGTTGCTGCTGCTGCTGCTGCTGCTGCTGCTGCTGCT
>NW_024014850.1:0-520 GCF_000499745.2 Eimeria mitis
AGCGAGTCTCGCCTCTTCGCCCATTTGTAGGGCATTGTAATACTGATTAATTTGCATTAGCCATTCCCGACGGCGCTCTCCGTTGAAGTCCGGGGGAGAACGAAACAAACCTCCCCTTCGATTGCTCGATGTTAACGAACGATCGAAGGTGCTGGCAATTCTGTGCAGAGCAAATTCCATTACCTTTTGGAACTGCTCCTGCATGCGCAGTAGCCGGATTGCGGGGGGTTCCTCGGTGTGGTCTTTAAGAGTGGACCGTCCAGCTCGGCTGGAGGCCGCTCTGGGCTGGTTTGTGCCTGTTGTAGCAGCGCTTTCGGGGGGGCAGCATTGTCACTGGGTCGGGTGCCGGCCCTGCGATCGGAGTTCTTTCCAAGCACCGTCCTGTAGGTAGCATGATGGAGGATTGGTCTTTAGCTTCTCCCATCAGTTAGCCCTTGTCAGTCCCAGCTCGCAAACAGTGCCCCACCCCCTTGTAGATCACCGATTATTTCCGCCTGCTTTCCTATCAGTATAATAGCCA
>NW_024014851.1:0-520 GCF_000499745.2 Eimeria mitis
AGCAGCAGCAACAGCAGCAGCAGCAGCAGCAGCAGCAACAGCAGCAGCAGCAGCAGCAACAGCAGCAGCAACGTACAACACTATCAGCAGATGCAAGTTCGAGTTTTTTGCTGCTGCTGCTGCTGCTGCAGTCTAGCAGCAGCTGCTCCTGTTCCTGCAGCAGCTCTTGCTGCCTTTGCTGCGCTGCAATATCTCCTGCATGGGGCCCCTGGGGGCCCCCGGGGCCCCCCCCTGGGGGCCCCTCTGCTGCCTCGGCTTCATCCGGCAGCTGCAGCAGCTCTGTTACTCTTGCTGCTACCTGGCACATCCATGCGTAGCCCTCATAGTTGCTGGCGAGGAGAGTACAGGCCTCCTGCAGCAGCAAACCCTAAACCCTAAACCCTAAACCCTGAATAGTGGATAGTGGATACTGGGTATTAGGTGCTGGGTACGAGGGTTTGGAAGGGAGGTAGAGAGGAATCGCGGAAAGGGTTTTATGTTTTTTTTTGTTTAGAGGGGTCTAGGGTTTAGGGTTTTAGGG
>NW_024014852.1:0-520 GCF_000499745.2 Eimeria mitis
GAGAGAATAACAACAACCCCACCAATAAACACCAACAAGAGAAAAGAATAAATAAAGAGAAAGAGAGAGAAAGAAAAGTATAGATAAAGAGAGATAAATAGAAAGAAAACTAAACAGATAAAGAAAGAAAGAAAAAAGAAAAAGAAAGAAAACTAACACACACACGCTCTCTTTTGTATTAAACCCCCTCTGAGGTGTATATACACCTAAACCAACAAACACAGAAACTATATAAACAAGAAAAATAAAGAAGAGGCATCAAGCTGTACATACACCCCAATAAGGGTTGCCTCTATTAGGGTTTAGGGTTTAGGGTTTAGGGTTTAGGGTTTAGGGTTTAGGGGGGGAGCTCAGAGAAGACCCAAAAGAGAGAAAAGGAGAAATATAAAGAGGAGGAGGAGGTGATGGCCTGGTGAGGGAAAAAGAAAGAAAAAAAAAGAAAAAAAAAAGAAAAAAAAAACTAAAACAACAGAGACAGAGACAAAGGAGTAGTATTCAAGCTGCAGCAGGAGATGAGCTG
>NW_024014853.1:0-520 GCF_000499745.2 Eimeria mitis
GTGAACCATTATGGAGCGTGAGACCGCAATTCGCGTTGACCGCTGCCTCTGAAACTGCAGAACTCGCAAAAGCTTCGAAGCCATGAAATACCACACGCCTTCATTGTCGCATTTAGGTACGGAAACACGAGACGAGATGCGTAACAGCCAGCTTGGGCACCGCTGCCACATCCTCCTCTCTGAAACAAGAACAGAAGCCCTGCGTTGGCTCTGGGATGCGAGCACCAAACTAGCGAGCCCTACTGACTGAAGTCATTCCGGCAACCAGCGCAAATGCCTCAAATGACTGTTCAACGCGCAAAACAATAATTGCACGCCGACAGGAGAAGGCCGCACGATGATAAAACACCAGGCGCCTTCACATCCGCCTCCAACTCCTTAGGAGTAGCTTGTTGCAGCAAAAAAATGTTTGCCTCCCAGAGAAACGCGCGAAGGCCAGGAAGCGCGCAAGCGTATACTTGCGGGGCGCGATGGCCAACGGAGAGAGAAAAACATCCATATTTTTCCTCGTCTTACTCGT
>NW_024014854.1:0-520 GCF_000499745.2 Eimeria mitis
TGAGTAGAATACCAACCTCAACAAGCAAGACTCACAGATGAGTTATAGTGTGTATGCCCCTATTCAGGTGGGGGCCGCAGGCAGCAGCGGCGGTGGCAGTGCGTGCCCAACACAGTCCGCCGCGCCTGCACAGCTGTGGTTAGAAATTAGTTTCGTCGGCTGCAGTCCCCAAGGAGAAGACCCGCACTAGCTAACGCATGACGCAATTTTTGTCCAAATCATTGCCCCTTGGCCGTTCATATACACGCTGCAGTAGAACAACTGCGGACTTCCATTCATCGAGCATGGGAGTGGCCCATTCGTAGCAGCGGTATACATGGTTCGGCGGAGGCCCCGGAGTAGACGCTTTATCAGCATTGCTACGTCGACGTGCAAAATTGTACACCAAATAAAACCGTGCATTAACTGTTCTACGTTCGAGACGCCTATATTTGTAAGAGGACTTACTTTCTGAGCCACGATATCCTTGTACCTTAACAATGCGCACAGCTGTGAAACTATCAGTTTAGACTCCCTTGCT
>NW_024014855.1:0-520 GCF_000499745.2 Eimeria mitis
AATATACACACAGAGCTGAGGTGTATGTACACCCCAGGCTCGAGGCACCGCAGCAGCAAACGCTTATTTTCTTTGTTTCTTTTTCTTATAAACCCCAAAAAAAAATAAATTAAATTATTTTTTTTTAATTATATTAAGGGTTTAGGGTTTAGGGTTTAGGGTTTAGGGTTTAAGGCTCCATAGAAGGGGGCCCCTGCTGCTGCTGCTGCTGCTGCTGCTGCTGGGGGCCCTCGATGAGCAGCAGCAGCTGCTGCAGCAGGATTCGTGTTTCTTTTTGTTTATTCTTTTTTATTTTTGTTTTTGTTTTTTATTTTTATTATATTGTAGATAATAAATATATTTATAAATAGGGGGGTTTATTAAATACACACACACACACACCAGTCGGCTGCGGTGGTTCCTGCTGCTGCTGCTGCTGCTGCTGCTCAGCAACAACAAGCTAGAGAGCAGCAAGACCTGCTGCTGCTGCTGCAGCAGCAGCAGCAGCAACAGCAGCAGCAGCAGCAGCAGCAGCAGAATT
>NW_024014856.1:0-520 GCF_000499745.2 Eimeria mitis
CAGGGTGGTCTGTCCGCAGTTTGCGCACGCAGCAAAGCGAGTGTGGTGGCGCTTGCATGAGGGAATACCTACGAGGACTAGTTGCGGCACGGTGCGCTTCAACTCATGTCAGGCAGCCTCCTCTTCGCACCAGCCCCGGGCTGTGGAGGTCGTGACCAGGATGCGTGGAGGAGGTTATTTGCTTTGTGAAAGCTCGGATGGTATGTAGTGCGAACCCATTGCATCTCATGATAGTCGCCAGTTAAGATCGAGGACACCAGTTACACGTAAATATCCTGCAAGGGGCCCCTTCCTCGTGCACCAATTAAAGTCATTTGTTTGTAAATGCAGCCGACTATTTGTATAATTCGTGGCGAATACCTCGTGGTGCACACTCGGGCTCCACTGGAGCCTCAGCGGTCACTGACGGGCGGAGAGGCTCTTGCGGCAGAGACGAAGGCAAAAACGCAACCCTTTTGAGCCAAAATCCCAACATGCTATCTACATTTTGTTTTAATTATTTTTAATTTCAACTTTTGTT
>NW_024014857.1:0-520 GCF_000499745.2 Eimeria mitis
TATATATATATATATATATATATATATATATATATATATATATACATATATATATATATATGTATATATACATATATATATATATATATATATAAATATATATATATATATATATATATAGACAAAAGCAAAAACGATAATAAAGAAACAAAAAAAAAACAAAAAAGGAAAAAGAAACAACCAATCAACCAACCAGCGACCCAAAATAACAAAACAAACAAAACAAACAAATATATAAAATAAATAAAATAAAACAAATAAAATAAAATAAAATAAATAAATAAATACCTGAAGAGGGACAGGCATAGGACAGCTTTGCTTTAAGACAAACAAACAAAAAAACAAAACAAAATGAAAAAACAAAAAAAAACAAAACAACTAAAACAAAACAAATAAAATAAAATAAATAAATAAATAAACAAATAAACAAGCAAATAAATAAATAAAATAAAATAAAATAAAATAAAATAAAATAAAAAAATAAAATAAAATAAAAATAAATACCTGGAGAGGGACCGGC
>NW_024014858.1:0-519 GCF_000499745.2 Eimeria mitis
CCAGCCGTGCGACTCGGGGAAGCATCGACTTGTTCTAGCTGCAGCAGCAGCAGCAGCAGCAGCAGCTGCAGCAGCAGCTGCAGCAGCAGCTGCAGCAGCAGCTGCTGCTGTAGAGGAGCATCAGAGCTCCTGCGGTCCCTCCCACCCGTCAGCCTGCTGCAGCTGTGCATGCACCGCTGAGCTGTCTGTACACTGCAGCACCTGCTGCTGCTGCTGCTGCTGCTGCTGCTGCTCTTCTCCCTGCTGCAGCTGCAGGATGACGCTGCAGCAGCAGACGAACCCTTGTATAGCTGCTCCCCAGCCGTCTCGCTAAGTTTGAGCTGCTGCATCAGCAGCAGCTGTTGTATGCAACTGCAGCAGCAGCAGCAGCAGCAGCAGCAGCAACACAAGTAACAGCCGCAGCAGCAGCAGCAGCAGCAGAAGCAGCAGCAGCAGCAGAAGCAGCAGCAGCGTTGTGTGTCTGTTTGCTGCTGGTATGAGCTCAGCCGCCTGCTGCCTTTTGTGTGAATTAGAGGAGGA
>NW_024014859.1:0-519 GCF_000499745.2 Eimeria mitis
CGGTCCCGTTCAACTTCGTCTGGATCTGCGAAGGCGACGAAGAAAACGGCAGCGTGGGTATGCTATTTCTCAATGACCTCAGATGCCCTCGACCCCCCGCTAAACACCTTGCAGTGGCTGAAGTAAAGGATTTGCGCTCGCCGTTTGTGGTAGAGTCTTCCATACCAGTGGTTCGCCGCTTCACGCGCGGCAGCGGCGAAGCCATTCAATTTTTTAGCGTTTGTCGCATGACGATGGCATTTGTATGGTCCGTGGTATGGGGTGTATTCAGGTCTTGCCGATGCTGTAGCGCAAAAGGCAAGCTGGCTTCACGGGACGCATTTCCTCATCTGCAACAACAGCTACTGGGCCGATGACGTCACTCCGTGTCTTGTGTAAGTGAAAACCTGCCCCCACCAGCTGTGCACCCGCGTTTAGTAGAGGGTTCTTCACTTCGCCCGGCGTGTATCTGTTGGTGTTTATTGACAGATACGGCATGCGCGGGGTGCTCGACATCCGCGTGGAAGTAACGGCTGCCAC
>NW_024014860.1:0-519 GCF_000499745.2 Eimeria mitis
AAAAGTTTGCTGGGAAAAAGAACTGGCCCGCGTTCACCATGAGCAAGCAAAAAAGCCTAAAGAGCTCTGCTTCAGGGTCCGAGAATCACTTTCCCTCGAACCTACTCGGTAGTCTCCCACAGAGCAAACCCTCTAACGTGACTACTGAGGGCGCTGCTTACCCGCCTGGGCCTCAATAGGGCGTAACGCGTGTGCAGCGCCAAACAGCCCGGTGTTAAGAGACATTAACCCTTCAGAACATTTCCCGGTGATTTGGTCTGGAGCGTGGCTGTCATCCCCATAGTCGCAGTAGTATCCAGCCGGGCCTACGGGCGCACGCCTTGATAATGAAGAGTACTTGCTAATGCAATATTCATAACAACGCTGTAAAAAAATTCGGGAAATGACCTTTCACACGGTGCCCTCTGGGCAGAATGCTTGCAAACTCCTGCGTAGCCTCACAAGGTAGACACTCCGATACATCTGTCAAGCCGGTAACAGTGCTGTAGAAGCCAGGAAGACATTTCGGCCCTTTCTCTG
>NW_024014861.1:0-519 GCF_000499745.2 Eimeria mitis
GAGCTGGGCTGAAGCAGCAGCAACTTCTGCTGCAGCAGCAGCAGCATGCTGTGCTGCAGTAGGCAGCAGCAGCAGCAGCAGCAGCAGCAGCGGGGTACCTCGCTATTGTTTTTTTCGGTTTGCTGCTGCTCTCGCCGCCATCAGCAGCAGTTGCTGCAGCAGTAGACGGAGACACTTAGACAGAGCAAAAGGAGACACAGCCAGAGGGGGCTGCTGCTGCAGCCAGCATGCTGCTGCATGCATCTGCATAGACTGCATGCATGTGCATGCAGCCCCATTAGGGTAATCTCAACATTTGCTGCAGCAGCAATTCGACTGTCTCCTGCTGTGGGGCTCCCGTGCTGCAGTGTAGCCGCAGCGTGGGGGGCAGACGCAGAGAGAGGGTAGTATGATAGAGAGACAAAATAAGAAAACAGTTTGCTGCTGCTGCTGCTGCTGCTGCTGCTGCTGCAGCAGCGGCACAAACACCGCTGCAGCAGCGAGAGCAACAGAAAAACTATTCAGCGCTCCTGGGCATCC
>NW_024014862.1:0-519 GCF_000499745.2 Eimeria mitis
AACTCGTCACACCCGGGCCTTGCGAGCCGCCCCTCCACCTCTCAACACCCCGCAAAACGCGAACAGGTGAAATGAAAAACACCGGGAGATGCAACCAAACGGCCTGTGCTTCGCCACCTGCCCAGCGCCTCTCGATGCAAAGCCAAGCCACGCATAACTCTCCGCTCAGTACCGCTACGCGCATCGTCCTCACCGCTCTACAGGCTCTGGCCTCTACGTGCTCCCTCCACCAACAAAACAGCAACACATCGTTGTTCCACGCACAACCAATCTGCCCTCACCTAGGCGAGCACATTCACTCAGCGGAACGCCACCAACGCAGCACTAATGCGCGCTAGCATATACACCTCCGACCATACGCGGCATTCCGCTCCCAGTAGCTCTACTGCTAACCAACAAACGCACTCTCTCTCGCTGCACACTTCGTCAGCCACTGCACAGCAGAAACGCGTACACATTCACCGCGACCAGTGTCCTTCCCGTCGTCGTGACACAACTCGAACAAGACGATGCTTAACT
>NW_024014863.1:0-519 GCF_000499745.2 Eimeria mitis
CTTCCCGAGTTTTTTTGCACAACTATTTACCCAGAATGAGTCGTTTGCAAGAAGGCATTTTCGCCTCCAGATCTGCAACGCGCGCTTCAAAACTTGTGTGGTAATGTTCCCATTACATAAATCTATATGTAATACGCGAGGGTGGGTTCAGAGTCCGGAGGCTGTTTGGGCAGGGACCCGAAGCAGTCCCAATCTTACTGCTGGGGGTCCCTAGCAAAACTGCTTTCTTACGCTGAACAGCATCGCGTAGCTGCAACAGGGAAACGCCAATTTCAGCCCTCCTCGTGGTATGCTATGGAATTTTGCCATGGCGGAGACGACCTGCATTGCAGTGCCTGAGCAGTGTGCCTTTATCACTTTAGGAACCAGAGTCGCTTCACACCACCCAGACAGTTGCTTGCAGTTCGGCATGCAGATATACGCTGGTGCCGCGTGTATGCCCACATGAAAAAAGAGAGTATATTACCAAATACGATGCACATGTCACATCGATACTAAGATACTATCGCCGCGAGTGCG
>NW_024014864.1:0-519 GCF_000499745.2 Eimeria mitis
AAAGGCAGGTCAAGCAAACCCTACCTGTAGGCTTTATGCCCTGCTTGGCCTCTCTCGCAGCCGCGCATACGTCGTAACAGTTTCCAGCGCCACCACAGCCAGGCGAAAAAAATCGTAACCTGCAAAGTGCCGTCGCACAGGTTACCCACTTCCACACTACTGCGCAATCCAGCGGCCTACCAGCAACAGTTCCTAAACATCCATAGGCTTCGGGATTGTTCGCATACGCAAATTCTACAAGCTGACAGAAGCTAAAATGTTCTGTCACGCTTCGCTCTGCAGTACGCCACCGACACAGGTCCACAAGACCACCGATAACCGAGGCCAAAACCTTAATGTGCTCCCCATGCCAGGGTCGCTGTCGCCGTGACTGGTCAAACCACAATTCGTTTCAAGCCACAGAGCACCCTGCAGCTGCCTCGAGTTGTAAATGCATGCCGCATGGCGACGTCGACTTCCCGTCCTGGCACAAGCGAGAAGAGAAAGTTCTATACTGCGCACTTAGCAAGTCCGCTATTG
>NW_024014865.1:0-519 GCF_000499745.2 Eimeria mitis
CTAGAGAGAAGCGCATTCCTGCATATTCCTGGGCACGAGTCTAGGAGATGAAAGGGGGCAGTGGCAACTTTGCCTCGTTGCTTTTTGCTGCTCCACACGTTTCTGGCTATAGGCTTTGTTGTGTCCTAGGGATTGTGTCGCACGACTTTGCGTGGGGCAGGTGTACAGCGCTCCTAAATCGCACGCACCCACAGCTTGGTCGCGACCGCCTCATTGCATGCGTTTGCCAACGGAAGCCTAAAACTGGGCCAGGTTGTGCGTTGGATCGCCAGAGCCAAAGGATAGCGTTCACTGGCCCATCCGACCATTGGAGAGATGCATAACACATCTGCTAACGGTTATGGATATCTGTGGCAGCGTTGAATTGCGGGGCCTGATGACTTGTGCAATTGCGTCAGTGCATCACCCTTGCGAAGGTTCAAGATTGCATTTTATCGGAAGCAGCTGCCGAGTTGGCTTTATGCTTTACTATCCGGTCGCCGCAGCGTAAACTGGCGACAGCACAGGATTTGGGTGAAT
>NW_024014866.1:0-519 GCF_000499745.2 Eimeria mitis
ACCCAGCCAGCCTGCCAAACTACACACTCTCTGAACAAGCGCAATGCGCAGCATAATTCAAATCCGACTGCCGCACCTCCGCAACTCGCAGCCTGACCAACTCACTTCGCCACTCTATTCCCACGCCAACCAGTAAACTCCCACCCCTCCCAACCAGGCCTGCAGTTCATTTCACTCGCCTCTAGCGAGCGTACTGCCTGAACAGCAACTCGCCCCACTGCCTGCGGTTCCCGGTTCTCTAGCCCATACAGCAAAACGGGCTTCGGTTCCTCAATGCAAAAAAACCCCTCCCTCTCCATGATCCGCACGCTTATCCGTATTCCAATGCCTGTCTGTTGAAGAGTGCAGGGCCTTTCCAGTTCCCCTGCAACCCTGCCGCACTGAAGGGACCTAACATCAGCTTCACCCCTCAATGCATGAGCCTGCCCCACCTGCCACCATTCCGCTCCATTCAATGTCACCCAACCAACATTCCGAACTACACACTGCCTGAACACGCGGAATGCGCAGCAAAATTCA
>NW_024014867.1:0-519 GCF_000499745.2 Eimeria mitis
TATCGTCCAAACGCGCTCAGGCGACAAACACCATTTATCACGTTAGATGCGCACACCGTGTGTAAGATTCTCTACAGTGAGGCGGACTCGAACAAAAATGTCAAGCGCCGCCACGATTAGTACCAGGTCGTGGGGATGCTCCCTTGAAGCGCTGCGGCTCGCCTGTGCATGCTGCATGTTATGATAGCTTGTTTGGAGGACCCCCCCGGTACTTTATGCATGCCGGTCATTCAAGGTGGAGGTGCGGCTAACGGATGAGGTGGCGGTGTTTGGCGAAACTGGAACTTCAGCAAGTATGCATAAGCTTTGGATGGCCTAGCCGTTTGGAGTGTTGGATGCATGCCAAACACAGTTTTCTCTCTATTCGGCGCATATTGCGCTTGTCGTGTATTGTGTCACTGGTCCAATGAGACTTTCGATGACGAAAAGGAAGTGGCTGCAATATTCACCATATTGCAGCAGCGTCCGTTTCGTGTGGTGTAGTAGCACAGCAGAGCATCTGAGCTCTCTTCAGAGCGC
>NW_024014868.1:0-519 GCF_000499745.2 Eimeria mitis
TCTTATGTGCCTGGATTACGCGGGTATTTCTGGTTATTTGTGTCCCTCTGGCTTGTGGAGCAGCAATATGTGTACTCATCACGGGCATCAGGAAAGAAGGCCGCCGGGGAGAATGCAGAGTTGGAAACCGCCAGAAGAGTTCCAGGCGATACGATGGCTAGAATATATGCAGAACTGGTTGCCCAGCAAGAAGCAACCGGTACCCAGCTGGCGACGGTACTCCTTACAAAGAATCGAGGCCACATAATTGCCTTCATTGTGCTTTTCTTAATCTTAATAAGGGCAATTATACTTCGCAGAGAGAGAGAGCGCAAAAAGAAGGTTGAAGAAGAAGTTAAAACCCCCCGAGGGGAACCCCAACCGAGAGAGGAAGCAGGAAGAGAAGAAGGAAAAGTAGAAGAAAAAGAAAAGGGCGAGGAACACGCAGAAAAAGAGAAAGAAAAAGCAGAAAAAGAAAAGGCAGAAGACACAGAAGAAGAAGAGGAAGAAGAAGAAGAAGAGGAAGAAGAAGAAGAAGAA
>NW_024014869.1:0-519 GCF_000499745.2 Eimeria mitis
TGGCCTTGTAAGCATCTTCCACTTTCTTATTCTGTGTCGCGGCTTCGGGAAAAACATTCATACGAGCGAACGCCACATCCAGCAGCACTTTTAGCTCCTTTCCCAGATCTTCCGTCTGCACTCTAGCTGCTTCTGCAAGCTCGATATCCCTTTCCTTTTGCAGCTCTTCGATATCGCCATGGTAGTGACTTAGCAGCTGCTCTCCTCTCTTCAACAGAAGCTCGACCGTTTCTAGTTCCTTCTTGTTCACGGTGCCCTCTTTGGTAGGAGATTCGTGCCGCTCTCTCTCTTCTCTGCACATGGCTCGCCTCTCCTCCATAAGATCTCGACATTCTCTGTACCGGTTCATCTGGTTTCGCACGAGCTGAGAAAGGGTCACTGCCACTGCACTAGATGCTACTTCTTGAGCAGATTGCCGACCCACTGTTGCTGCCTCATGTACTGCCTTCACGAAATTCAAGTGTGCTGCAATGGCATCCAGGAGCACTCCATCCTCCACTTTTTCCAACCTTGGCAGGT
>NW_024014870.1:0-519 GCF_000499745.2 Eimeria mitis
CCCTTCATCCCTTTTTGTGTTAGATAATGGGGATTCCGTGGCGTGACGCAGGTACTTGGTTGGGGAAGGCGTTTCACGCGCATGATGTGGACCAGGAAGGAATACAGGCTGGCCCGGAGAACGCAGACAGCAGCGACGAAGTTGCAAAGGGAAGTGGAGCTTTTCTTTCCTGGAGGTACCGTGGGAAAAGACCTCAAGCCGCTAAGGCTATGATTGTTGCTGTTGTACTGGTAGTATTGTCGGGCGCACGTTACATTATGTCAAGAAGGTCTTCATCCCGCCTAAAGACGCCAAAACTACCACTTGATGTCTTACAGCTACCAGTGGACGATGTGAGCATGCAGAAGTACATTGACGATTTCACTCAAGCGGCAGACGATATGGAACGGGCATGGGAATCTTCAGGTCCGTCTACGCGTCTAGCCTTTCAAAAACACTACACACCGTCGCTTGAGGATGGTCAAGAGCTACCGGGAGGCCCTCTTGCGACTATAAGAGACCACGTGGCCAAGATGCGAG
>NW_024014871.1:0-518 GCF_000499745.2 Eimeria mitis
AGCTGCAGCAGCAGCAGGAGTAGCAGCAGCAGCGGTAGCTGCAGCAGCAACAGCAGCAACTCTAGCAGCACTAGCGGTAGCTGCAGTAGCAGCAAAAGTAGCAACAGCAGCAGCAACAGCAACAGCAATAGCAGCAACAATAGCAGCAGCAGCAGCAGCAGCAATAGCAGCACCAACAAGAGCAGCAGCAGCAGCAGCAGCAGCAGCAACAGCAGCAGCAGCAGCAGCAGCAACAGCAAGCGAGACACTGGCTACAGTGCAGGTTTTTTCGGTGCGTCTTTCTTTAAATCAAAGGCGCTGCAGCAGCAGCAGCAGCAGCAGCAGCAACTGCAGCAGCAGCAGCAGCTGCTGCAACAGCAGCAGCTGCTGCAAAAGCCGCAGAGCCTGTGGCCTCGACTAACGAAGCATATGCTGCTGCTGCTGCTGCTGCTGCTGCTGTGGCCTCTTTGCTGCAGCAGCTGCTGCAGCTGCTGCAGCAACAGCTGCAACAACGCAAGCTGCTGCAGCAGCAGCTAGAA
>NW_024014872.1:0-518 GCF_000499745.2 Eimeria mitis
AGCTCTGCCGACGGCACCTTCCACTACATATAAAACAGCTCTGCCAACGGCACCTTCCACTGCATCACGTCAGAGTAGGGAGCAAGACACTGCTCAATCGCGATTGCAACCCTACAGCATGCTCTGGATCCAAAAAACACACGCCCGTCAGCGACAAGTGAAAAGAAATATACATTTGAGTACTGCATAAATCAAGCCCCCACCTTCGCACAGTTTTGTGCTTTAAAGAAGAAAGGAGCAGCCCCTTCCACGGAGCGTATTGAAGTAGAGCCAAGGCCTCTGCACGGCCGCTTCACAAGCACTATGCACGTGGAACAAAGACTGGACAACTTTGGATAACGCACCTAGTGAGGATATGGCTGGTGCTCCATGCTCAAAGAAAATACCGAACCATCTCTACAGCAGTCAGATCCAGCAAGTGTCAACAATTCTGCGACATTCGCAAAATCCAGCTCGTCTGCAGGCTTTCCACCTTTCATACGGCGTCCTGTCAATCCCTATTGCAACAGCTACAATTG
>NW_024014873.1:0-518 GCF_000499745.2 Eimeria mitis
CAGCCCCACGCGTGCACGAAAGGAAGCTTCAGGGAAGCTTCCTTTGCTGCATGCTTTGCCTCGTAACGAATTTGTATAACATTTGCAGGCGCTTACGCGCAGCATGCCGAAACCGTCGATAGGCTCCTGAGCTAACTCTGCGCTAACTCATGTTACATATGCCCCCCCATCAGCAAAAAGCGCACGCCCGCGTGCGCAGATGGTCATGTTGGACTTGATGGGCTGCTGTTGGGGCGATAGATGCTGGCACTCCTGCGGCTGCTGCTGTTCTCCTCACCGGTGCCCGTTCCTGCGATGAAACAGGGGAAAATTGGTGAAAAGGGATCCAATATGTAAAGATGTCAAGGCAGAGAGAAGGGTGAGAGGAATCAGCATGTCAGTCGCCGCATCTGACTCAAACGGCGAGTCATGATGCGGCGTCCGCCTCGCTGCTGCGCTGCGATGGTATCTCGGCACCACCTGAATAAGCTGGCCTGCAACCGAAAAGTCAAGGACGAGCAAGTAAAAGGTGAAACGGG
>NW_024014874.1:0-518 GCF_000499745.2 Eimeria mitis
GTTGGTGTACGTGATACGAATGTGGAGTCGGCTGGGGTTAAATAGATGATAGGGATGCATCGACAATACGCCACTATGCAGTGCATCGAACGCTGGACGTTGGAGATTAGAATACGTGATTTTTGTTGCAGGAGTGCACGACTAGCTGCAGGCTGGCTTGCAGCGCCTAGCGGTGGTTTCCGTGTAGCTCCAAAGGCAAGGCATCACAGCGATGATGCCGGCATATTGGAGACAGCAAAGCACCAGTTTCTGGATCCGATGCGTCTAGCATACTTTTGAAATCCGGGAAGAAAGCGTTTTCACGTTAGGATTTCTGCCCTACTAGTATTGAATATTCCAAGGTGATGACGACGATGTCCACACGGCACCAGAGTGCAGCTGCACCTGGATGCAGCTGATGAGGGCAAGTCGCTCATTGACAGCTTGTCCAAATGCGTGAATTAGCAATCTGCATAGATGCCTCTATGGTGCGTGCAGAAGGCATATTGAGATGTGGTTGATCGTTTACGTGGTTTTGG
>NW_024014875.1:0-518 GCF_000499745.2 Eimeria mitis
TTGCGAAGTTTGGCTAGCGCTTCAGGTATACTGGCCTGAATGCGCACTTTTCGTCGCCTCCTACACTGGCTTAATTAATATGTTCTTCAACAATGCACCCTGGCCTTCACCAAGAGCACTTCTAATTCGCGTTGCCGGCACCACCGCCAGCAGTGGCTAGACGGATGCAAGCAATTTTTCATGAACTACATGCACCGCTTTGCAAGCGAGTGTGCACGAGTCTTTCCATAACATTCACGCTGCGGCGCACTTCCTGTAAAAGAAAACCAGCAGCCTTCTCCCTGCCCTAGCGCGCTGCACTCCCGATTAGGAACATGTTCCACTGCCTTACACTTCTCTGCTGAAGTGGACAGACCACCCCGACAAACTAGCCACGGAACCCGCCGTTTGCAGAACCGCACTTCACGAAACTAGCATGTCTCGCATTGCAGCTTGCACCGACGCGCCGTCGAACAACATCAAACACTAGCAGAGACACAGAAAAATACAGCGTTGGCGAAGAAGAGCGAATGGCCGTT
>NW_024014876.1:0-518 GCF_000499745.2 Eimeria mitis
AACAGAAAGAGGCTCCAAGAGCAGATCAATTTACTACTGGGGACATACTTTCTGGGCAAAACGGCAAGCGATCGTACGCCAAAAAAAGCGTCGCCGCAGAGCAGCGGTCGATGCAAGCACACACGTTGCACAAGCCAATAAGGACAATTTGTGCGGGCCGTCTAGCTCTCCGGATAATCTTTTGTATACGCATGTCTGCAGGCAGAAGTCATCTCAGCCAGCGCAAAAGAACCAAGCCCAAGCTCAAAACCAACTGCAGGACGACCTAGCTGGCTGCATGGCACGTCCTTGCCGAATCGCTGCGTGTTGCAAGACAAACAAGGATCGAAAATGTTCTTGACACAGAGTGTGTATTTTGCGTACGACGGAATTGACTCTCTGCCGCGTTGGTCTCTGGTGATTGTGGAATAGTGTTACGAACACCCTGGAACGATGCGGCTTAGTTGGAAGACTATCATTGACACATTCTTAATTTGCACATATTCGAATCCAAAACAGCTTAGCCGTTCTTGTCTAAC
>NW_024014877.1:0-518 GCF_000499745.2 Eimeria mitis
CTGTGACGGTGTATGAAAGCTTCCGCAGAAGAAAACACAACATACATAGAGATGTTTGTCTCCTTCTTGTACAGTGTGCACTCGCGTAAGGATCCTGCTGCTGCTGCTGCTGCTGCTGCTGCTGCTGCTGCTGCTGCTGATGGTGATGGTGCTGCTGATGCTGATGGTGATGGTGCTGCTGATGCTGCTGCTGGTGATGGTGCTGCTGCTGATGCTGATGCTGGTGATGGTGATGGTGGTGCTGCTGCTGATGGTGATGGTGCTGCTGCTGCTGGTGATGATGCTGCTGCTGCTGCTGCTGCTGCTGCTGGTGATGATGCTGGTGATGCTGGTGCTGCTGCTCATGGTGGTTATGCTGCTGATGAAGCTGCTGCTGCAGCTGCTACTGCAAGATATGATGGTGCTGCTGGTGATGTGTTGCTGCTGTTGATGTTGCTGCTGTTGCTGTTGCTGCTGCTGCTGTTGCTGCTGCTGCTGTGTGTATACAAATTGTTGCTGTTATTGTATTCTATGTTTCA
>NW_024014878.1:0-518 GCF_000499745.2 Eimeria mitis
CTTGTCATCGTTCCTCCACAGTACTTTTTCGTTATCGGTATCACGCCGATCTTTAGCTTTATGTGAAGCTCATCATACATTCTGCGCTCAAATCCCAACGAACGCGACTCAGTAAAAGCGCGCCGTACGTGGGGGAAAAGGAAGAGAAGACAGGACGGGGCTGTCACCCTCTCTCAAGCTCTGTTTCAAGAAACTTAGACCCTTCCTGCCACTGACAACGCCTCTAGAGGCTACAATTCGTGAGGCCAGCAAATGGCTCACGAGTTTCACACTGAGTACTTCCCTCGTCGATCGCCGTTATTAGGCGAATCATTGTTATTTTCTTTTGCTCCGCCGAGTAATATGCTTATGATCAGCGGGTAATCTCAATTGATTTCAGATCTAAAACAAATTTTTTCACAACATCTATACACGATAGAGTGGAGGAATAATACTACACAAAAAACATATACAAAACATGCGAAACAACTCCATCCTCTTATACCGCATATCCTCCACGGCAGAAGCCTCCGTCCACT
>NW_024014880.1:0-517 GCF_000499745.2 Eimeria mitis
TATACTGTCTCCTTTTATATACTGTCTCCTTTTATATACTGTCTCCTTTTACTCTTTTTATGCTGTCTCCTTTTTTATACTGTCTCCTTTTATATACTGTCTCCCTTTATATACTGTCTCCTTTTATATACTGTCTCCTTTTATATACTGTCTCGTTTTATATACTGTCTCCTTCTGTACTGTCTCCTTTTACTCTTTATATACTGTCTCCTTTTGTACTGTCTCCTTTTATATACTGTCTCCTTTTTTACCGTCTCCTTTTTTACTGTTTCCTCTCTGTATCCCTTTATGCTGTCTCCTTTTCTTCTGTCTCCTTTTGTGCTGTCTCCTTTTATATACTGTCTCCTTTTCTACTGTCTCCTTTTATATACTGTCTCCTTTTTACTGTCTCCTTTTTTACTGTCTCCTTTTATATACTGTCTCCTTTTATATACTGTCTCCTTTTTTACTGTCTCCTTTTATACTGTCTCCTTTTATACTGTCTCCTTTTATACTGTCTCCTTTTATACTGTCTCCT
>NW_024014881.1:0-517 GCF_000499745.2 Eimeria mitis
ATCTGTCCAACGTCGCCCTTCGAGGCAAAGCAGCAAAGTGGCGATAGAACTGCAACATACTAGACACAGTGGGCCAGGAAGCAGCCCCCTGGTCTGCGCGTTCGTGATGGTTCAAACACGTCCCTCACATTTCGGTTTTCGCCGATCTCCCAACGTGACGGCATTCGACCCGAACGGTCCATCCCGCAAGGTGCACTGTTTAGAATTTACAATCAAACTCGCGTTTCATTCCCGTGCCCTGTTGGAATCGGCTTCGTCTGTCGAGAGGCGCATGGGCAGTATTTTGTGGAGAGGTAGAAGATTTGTATCACCAGGGATCGTGGGGTTTTTCAGCTTTTGTGTGCGTGTCGCGTGCCGCCGTGTGGTGGAGCCCTCTCTAGCGTGACCGTCGCTTTCTGGTTCGTTCAGGAAGTATGCACTCAGTGGCCAACCCATCTGCTCTGCGCGGTAATGGGTACTGCCAGGTTTCAAACTGCTTGGTGGCAGGAATGAATGCGTGTGCGCATGCGCGCATATT
>NW_024014882.1:0-517 GCF_000499745.2 Eimeria mitis
CGAACTTCTGTCTTGTTGCGCCTGGACTGTCTTGACTATGGTCTCGGCGGCGCGGTAGGTGATGAGCATGCGAAAGCTAGGTGAGGATTGACGGGGCGGTGAAGGGAGAGCGGAAACGGGAACGGTCGTACGGAGTGGGTAATGCCATTACGCACAGGCTGAATGCACTGCGAACATATGAAGAGATGGTAGTAAAGGGGAGCGCGGTCTACTTTTACTGAATTGGAGAGCTTGGCCAGCCTTAGCTGCGGTGCAATGTTGCAGGACTGACGCGAAGCCTTGCGTGTGTTTGGGATAGTTCTGTTTTTGAGTTTACCGCCGGGCGGTCTGTGATAGTTGTGGGTGTTTGCAGTGCGTTTGTGCGAAGGATGTCCTGCACGCCGCCTTGCTTTTGCACGCGTTGACGCTTGTGCGGCCTGAGGTGTCGCCCGCATGTTAACAACGAATAATGCGAATATCTGTCTTGTTGCGCCTGGACTGTTATGACAGTCCTTTCGGCGGCGGCCCAATGGCCAGC
>NW_024014883.1:0-517 GCF_000499745.2 Eimeria mitis
TTGTGCCAGTACGTGGATAGCGAGTCGCAAAGGCGCCTGGGCCGAGCTGTGCATTAGCGAGTGCGCCATTTATTTTCTTAGCTGTGGCCAGCACAGCACCTTTCATCTTTAATTATAGCTCTCTCTGATCCTGGTAGTGCAAACTAAGCTTCTTCACTGGTGCGAGACTTGTACCAATGGAAACCCTGCATGCTTACCTTCTGCGGACGGCTGTTGTTTTATCGTGTTAGCTCCACGCCTACTGCATCCAGTTGAATGTGGGATTAGGATATCTGGTGCACGGAGTTGGAGATATTGTGCAAGCGAAACTGACACCAAAGCGCTTAACAAGGCAAGTCAAAGGGAGGCTTCCGCCAACGCGCAGTGTACCGCTGTGGAAAGGATAACGCTGGTCGATACACGTATGTAGCTGGGGAACCACGCGATAAGGATGAAGACGTCGAAGTTCGAGCCGCCACTGGCACGCTAACTAAGAAGATGCGGTGGCTTGTGAAGCACCATCTGCTGGGCGGAATAC
>NW_024014884.1:0-517 GCF_000499745.2 Eimeria mitis
CTGCTGCTGCTGCTGCTGCTGCTGCTGCTGTTGCTGCTGCTGCTGCTGCTGCTGCTGCAGGAGAAATAACCCTCGGACACAGGCAACCCGCAGAGGCACTCCACAGGGACCTGCTGCTGCTGCTGCTGCTGCTGCTGCTGCTGAGGCAGCAGCAGCAACTCAAATAGCTGCTGATCCAGCACAGTTCGCGGCGCAGGAAGGCCTCCACCCCACCGCTGCTGCTGCTGCTGCTGCTGCTGCTGTTGCTGTTGCTGCTGCTGCTGCTGCTGCTGCTGGTCGAAGAGGATGAGCTGCAGCAGGTGTAGGGTTTGTTTGTCTGTGTGTTGGTCTTGTATTGCATGCCGCAGCAGCAGGTCAGCAACTCCCTGCTGCTGCAGCAGCAGCAGGTCCTCAGCAGCAGCAGCAGCACCTTCTTCACTATCATCACCACCAATCACTCCTGCTGCAGCCATCAGCGGCAGCAAACAATCACCATACCCACCATCACTCTCCTCTAGGGGGCCCCCCTCTCCCCTGG
>NW_024014885.1:0-517 GCF_000499745.2 Eimeria mitis
ATCATCTTCCACGGCTGTTTGCACCTATTGCTCGCCACTAGGTACAAAAGCGGTACCCAGCCCTGCTGTTAGTGGCGAGCCGAAGTCAAAGGGTCTGCATGAAGCGCAGCCGGTTCTTTTTTTCCGTTTGTGCTACAACTGCTGCTGTAGGAAACGACACGGACTTCTCTGACACGGACAGAGAAATAAAGAAACTTCTCTGCACTTTAAGTTACACAGCTTTACCCCCTGAGCCGTGTGCTACTTCGACAGAACTTCGATGTTCGTTCTCGCCTCATAGACTTCTGGGGATGACAGACTTTCCACTCAGTATTGACATATTTGAAAGGTTAGATATTCATCGGGCTTCCACCCAGCAGCAGAATGCCGTAGTTGCCGACCGAGCTTCTCGCCAAAGGTCAACAGAATCCGAGCACAACGCGCATCGGGATATGCATTCCTTGGAACAACGTGCAAGAGGCAACAACATTCACGGGCTTATGGAGCTCATTGTTTTGGCTCGCTTATTAGGCATAGA
>NW_013568417.1:0-175 GCF_000499745.2 Eimeria mitis
CAACGTTGAATTGCGGGGCTTGAAGGCTTGTGCGAGCACGGCAGTGCATCACCATTGCGAACCTTCAGGTCTGCATTTTCTCGGGAGCAGCAGCCGAGTTGGCTTTATCCTCTGCTAGCTGGTCGGCACAGCGTAGAGTGGCGACAGTACTGTATTTTTGTGGATTTAGCACATG
>NW_013568417.1:275-355 GCF_000499745.2 Eimeria mitis
AAGTAACCTTTTCGTACCCCGTGGTGCGTAGTAGGCTACGAGGCGTCTGGTCAACCTATGTGGCCGCGATCGTGTAGAAT
>NW_013568417.1:455-1012 GCF_000499745.2 Eimeria mitis
TCCAACAATTAGTCTTTTTTTGTGGCAGCTCAACAGAGAAAGTGACCTTGATGAAGAACCGCGCAGCAGACGTTGTGTATTACTCGACAGTGACGGCCGCGGCGACGGGCATGCAATTGGTTCTGGTGAGCTGCCGATCCAATGCTTCAGGAAGTGCGTCAGTCGTCAACAGCGCGCACAAGCAGCCCACTACACTAGCAGTGCCACACAGCTACCGACGTGCTGCGAAAGGGAGTATAGTCTTGGCGGAGTAACCTGTTCATACCCCGTGGTGCGTAGTAGGCTACGAGGCGTCTTGTCAACCTATGTGGCCGCGATCGTGTAGAATGAAGTGCGGAGCTCATGACTGCGGTGTTTCTATTAGCGGAGTAGAGCGATTCCAGTCCACTTTCGTTGTAACGCCGAGCCCGCAATGTTGGGTTGGCGCGTCAAACAAGGACACAGCAGCGCTCTGGTTCCGCTTAACCGCCGTTTTAATTTTCCACCGTAGTTTCATGCGCTCCAATCTTTGTGATGCATATATCGATGTGGCAGCCTGTGATAGTAGAAACATTCAC
>NW_013568418.1:0-3712 GCF_000499745.2 Eimeria mitis
GTCAGCGAAATTCACCCAGTTTCTGTTGTGCCGCGTGCATCCTAATGCAAGATTCTGAGGCAGTCGGGAAGGCCATTCGATGGATATCTGCCGAGAGTACGCAGAAGCGCAGTTACTTAGCACAAGGTACAGGTAGGTGGTGGCAGCAGTTGCTAAAGCGATAAGGGTGTGTCATGCGTTTGGTACGGTGAATTCATAATTCGCATGCTTCAGACTGTGTGTTCAGCAATCTTTTCACTCGACAAGCTAGTGCTATAGGAAGTCTCTGCAGCGATGTCAAACATGCTGCGTAAATGTTGCATCCGGTTACTGCTGAAACCAACCAAGATATAAAAATTGTTCACACTTGTAGTCAGACCACTTATCCGACCATCCTGCCACCCCACAGATGCGTACCGTTAGATTTGCCCCTCTCATACAATGGAAATTGCTCTGAGTGTGGCCTTCTGCGCAGCTGGTGCGGATGAACATTGCACCTGAAATAAGTTATTTTCGACAAGAATATATTAAGGAAGAGATTCTTATTTCCATCCCAAAACAAGATCTCTAATTATAAGAGTGACGAGGGAGCACGCGTTATCTGCAACTCGGATGCTGTGTCGCCCTGCCTTTCCTCGTGCCGATGCAGTATGTTGGATAACATGGTCATTGGTTTGCCCATAATTTACGCTCCAACAGAAGCAGATACGTTTCTTCGGAATTCTGTGTTTGGACCTACTGAAAGGCAAGCACAAGATGGCAATCGTTCCTTGCTGCAAGCTTTTCACATTTGGCCGCCTCTGCCGCAAATGTGTCGAGTAGGCGTCAAGACGAAACTACACTACGAAGAAAAAAAAATAGTATCAGTTTTTCTAAATTTTCCGAAGTTCCAAACAGAGCATTGGCCCATACACTCGCATGCAGCAAGCGCGACTGTCGCTCCTCAAGAGGCACCACGCTCCGGCATCTGCTAGAGGCTCACNACTCGCATGCAGCAAGCGCGACTGTCGCTCCTCAAGAGGCACCACGCTCCGGCATCTGCTAGAGGCTCACCCAATTCTTTTTTACCGCTCTACAGGTCCTTGTTTTTGCACTATGTTGGGGGTGAATGTCTGCTCTTTATTTTTCTTGGGGATACAAACCAGTTTAAGACGTACCCACGTGGCTGTGTCAGAGTGGGTGTGCACGCTGCGATGATCAGGTTCCCCCGTATAACTGCTGGAGTAAATGAGCAAATTGGGATATTTTATATATGTGCACTTACGTCGTTGCGTTTAATATGGGCATGGTGTCTACTGGGTACCAGGAATGAATGAAGTTGCAGTGAAAGTGCGTACAATGTATCACTGTTCATCTAATCAGGGCCAGCGGCAGCGCTACCCAGGGCACCAACATAGCAGTGGTGCCATTGTACTTGGTTTGTACTTCTCTGGAGAGAGTATGCTAAAGATAAATAAGCTGGTCATTGCAGAGAGTGCGCGGACAACTCTGAACTGGTCAGGCATATCCGCATCCAAAATGAATCTTCACTAATTTCTGAGAGGGTGAATGCGATCCTAGATGCGCTCGATTTAGCCACCTGAACCAGAACGCCTCGGTCATTCAGCTGCATGCATATCTGCGTGGCAGTTTGCAATGTTTGTGCGCGCTCATATCTCCTCGAAAAGACAATAAAAGCATGCCGCAAGCCCCTCATGTAGGGTGAGCACGAACAGGGATTTTTTTGCGGCTATTGGTGGCAAGCGCCGGACGAAACGAGATACCGCGAAACATTTATCGAGGTCGAATGACAAACAGTCCCATTTCAGGCAAGGCTTTGGAGCTTTCATTATCATACAAACTTCGGTAAACGTAGAAAAGTGACAGCACGACAATCTAAGTGTTGAGTTTGCTGACGGACAGCATGTGAGTGCTCTACATTTTGTTTTGTCGGGTTTCTTCTGTGGGTCATGAGAGCAGTGATGCCTTTTTAACTGTTACATCTGGGGATAGATTGTACCTAATGCTGTTACGCAAAAGTTCTGAGGAGTCTGAACTTTCCTTTGTTCTATCAACAAACAGGTAAAGCAACGCACTTGCTCAGCATGTATCGCACCAGCAGTCAAAAATGATGCACCGGTGGGTTATTGATATTTATTTCTCAGCTACTGTACCGTTTAGGGTATCAACTGTCCCACATCCCATTGGAGGGAAGTCGTACAGCACGAGCCAGTGAGTAGCGCATAAAGCCCGAGTTCTCCTAGTGGAAATACAGGTATATGAGGCATCTTCTCTCTGCAGCTTGTCGTAATCTCTGTGCTAACGGCACATGCTGAAGACGCCTTACGAAGCCCACGGCCTATCTGCAGTTAAGTACTGTTCGCGTGTTACTGTTGGATTGATTGGTATTTGCGCGCGAACGGCCTGTGCCAGAATTAAGTTGCCGACATTTTTCTTTGGGTCAATGCAGGTTTTCTAATGGCCAAAGCGCTAGTGTTTGGCATTTTTTCGAGTTACAGATGCAGCATCAGCCGCATAGTGTTGTGATTTCGACTCCTAGCGTTCCTTGGGTCTTACGTAAACATTTTTGATCACCCAGGGTTGCTGCATCAAAAGCAATGATTGCGGAAAAAAATGCTTGTTCATGTTTTCTACGAAAGGGAATTAGTCAACGCTGCTTCAATGTTTTCCCTTCAAAGCTGCTACAAGATCTCTTTTGTCACATATATCTTGAAGCGCCGAATCTGCCAATGAGTCTGTGATGCGTTTCCTAGTTACTTTGGAACTATGCCAAATAGAACGAGTAACACTGTTGCAATTGGCTGGAATATCGTCCATGAAGTACGTCTTCAAGCTTGGTGAGCATCGTGGAGTCAGCCGGTATAGATAGTTGTTGCAGGGTTGGGCTATCTGAAAGCGCAGCTGGCATGCATACGCAATTGCAGAAGTGCGGCAGAAAGAACTATGTTGTCCCGTTTCTACCCGTGTAATCGCTTCTGAAATGCACATCTCAGCAGGGGGAAGACCCGTGATTGAGCTGCACTCCCGACGCTGTCGGCCCGAGTGGCCATTACATTTAGACTTCTCACTGCGCACTGCGATGGCTCTGGGGACAACTGAACGGTTTTTCGAACGTGCTTGCTATTGCTGCAGAGCTTTCATTGAATGTAGTAGCTGAAAGAACAAAGCGTTTAGGCTTCTGAATGAAAATTAGTTCAACATTCAGAACTTCCTGTACATATGCTCAACTATGTGGTGTTTGCTTGCATTTCCAAGCAGACAGTAGGCCAGGAAGCTTCGTTGATTATCATGAGTGGGCATGAAGAACAACGGTAGTAGACTGCGGTGCACCGAAGCACACGAGGGAGATTCCGAGCGCATCAACTCACCACGATATTCCACTTTCAATTGGCAGGGGGTATATTCATTCTGCTGGGGTGTAGCCATTCTAATTGTAGATAGGATGCTAGGCCTGAAAGTAAGAACTGGTGATACGGCAAAGTTCTTGCGAGATTTCAGCGCTGAGATAGTCACGGCATCTGCTTGGTCTCAGTGCAGGGCAAACAGAGTGCTTTCCGCAGGTCACCGGTGCGTTGCACAACAGAAAGTTGTAAACCCTGGAATATTTGCGCAATAGAATAATACTGAGCGTGGTATAGGTATCACGTAATTCTTGCTCAAAACTCAACGCGAGTGCCGCCTGGCGTTCCTAGCAGATGCGGGTCTAGCAGAACGGCTACAATATTCGACACAT
>NW_013568418.1:3838-4895 GCF_000499745.2 Eimeria mitis
CATTTCTCGAACTTCAGTTGCTTAACTCTCTGCTGGGCCTATGAAACGCACTGCACAAAATTAGTTCTAGCACTGCCTGGCTGCCCGTGCGCTGAACTAGTTTGTCTCAACGGACGTCGGAAGGATTTTTCGTTTAAGGTCTGGAAACCGAAGCATTGCTTTGGAGCTACGTTTTGGGCTTTTAGTTGGAATAGTGCATCTGCTGCCGAACGTTCCTGCAGTCAAGAATCTGGAATGTCATGCACATTCTCTATCTTAGATTTGTTTTACTCTTGCGGCTCGTAGCTGGTACTTGCCGTGCCTTTTGCGAGATATTCAACCAGTTGACGGCTTTGCTTCTCGAGGGTTATAGATACAAATTATTCTGTTCGTACGATAGGCGCGCACGGCTGCATGCTTAGCACGGCTCGGCTCCATGGCAGTCCGCCTAGCCCAATGCGATCAAGCAGGGGAGCGAAGTCAGGCCTTTGCAGGGGAAAATATTGAACAATTGCGCTGCACTAATTTGACAATGAATGTTCTCAAACCAACTGAGAGCGATTTGCACAATTGCGCTTAACGCGCTCTCCTGTGTGCTGGCGGACGCGTGCTTCGACAGTTGCGCAGTACTGCAGTGTGTGGCGGGGCACTTTACTCTATTTCAGTGCGTTGGCGTGTGGTGCTGACGTGTAATCAGCACGTGACAGTGAACAACCAACTCTGCAGTTGGGAAGTAATGCGAGTAGGTGTGGCATTTCGCCTGTTACTGCTTCTGCTTATGGCTTCATACTACAGTGCACATGCTCTCGCTTTGCCGGCCGGGCCTAGTTGTTAAATTTTCGATTCCTCGACTGCCTACTTTGTTCATTGCGATTACATGCTGCGGGCGGCGTCCCGCGCTTGCATGCAGAGCAGTCAAATGCTTCCTAGCGTTGATTTGTGCTGTTTAGGTTGAGATGAGAGAAGCGGCCTGTTCAATGGCTAGCAGTTGGCAGGGTTGTTGGCAGGCAACGTTCTTGCTGTTATGCTGGGCTGGCGCGCAGTCTGTAGGCGACCATAAAATAGGGACTTCGGGCTT
>NW_013568418.1:4930-7071 GCF_000499745.2 Eimeria mitis
ACTCACAGCTTTCGCCGACGACGTCGTTTCTGCCTACACGCTGTTAGGCTCTGCTCGAGATGTCTAGCATTCAAGAGCGAGAGCATCCCAACTTTGTTGGATAGTTTGGGCAATGGCGCTCAGTGAATGCTTACCATGTTGCCATAGGAAGGCTTTGATGGCTTCGACGTCCCGCCGTGTTAAAAGGCACCACATTGGTTCATGCTTCCTGTCCGCGATTGGTTTTGGTCTGCTTACACGCAGCCTGTAGGTGACCTAAATGCATGTATTTTGCTTTTCGGAGGTTGCACAACGATCCGCGGCTTCGGACATCAGAAAGATGTTCTATTCAAGGTTTTGAGACCGAAGCATTGATTTGGATGGAAGTTTGTGCTTGTAGTTGGAATGATGTACCTGTTACCGAATGTTTCTGCAGTAAAAATCTGAAATGTCCCGGAAACCCTAGGTCTCAGATTTGTTTTACTGTTGCGGCTCGTAGCTGGTAACCAGCGAGCTGTTATGCTGTGGTGACTTGCAGTCGGTAGGCGACAATGAAGAACTAACTTTGCACTTGGGAAGCAATACAACTATATGTGGCTGGTTGCGTGCTACAACGATAGATTAGGACCTCATACTACCATATACGTATGTGCTAAAAGGAGCGTAGTTTGCCTTTCGGAAGATGTGCAACGAAGTGCGGCGTTTGGTCGCAACTCACTGAGTACTTCTCGTGTTGCCAACGGAAGGCTGTGGTAGCCTAAGGGTACTGCGGTGTTACAAGGTATAACATTCGTTCATGCTTCCCCTGTGAGATTCGTTCTAGTCTGCTTACAAACAGTCTGTAAGCGGCTAAAGAGCGCTTAGTTTGCCTTGCGAGCGTTGCCCCACGAATTGCGACTTTTGATCGCAGCTATATCTATCTACGTCTCAGTTGCAGCCGGCCGGAGCACGAATACTGCTAATTCGATCTAGCCATTTATCGAAATCCAGTAGCTTAGCTGCCTTTGTTTGGCCCAGTTTGATTGGACACTATTTGTGGACTCAGCAGTTGAAATATTGAAGCACTGCAGAACACTGGGTTGGCTAGTTCTGACGGAGGTAAGAGGCGAGTACTTTCAGGGGCGCCCGTGTTCCACAACTGTTTGTGGGCAAGTCGATGCTGCGTATATTTCCGGATATGGTGGCGTTTAAAAACTTCATTCACCCTTCCTAGATGTAAGAGATTTGGCGTGCAGTGCTGACGCGCAGTCTGTAAGTGAACAACGTGCTTGTGTTGCACTTGGATGTAGTGCACGTAGGCGTGGCTTTTACGTCATACCTGCTGCTTGACAAAGCTTCTCATCCGCTTGCACATGTGCTAGCCTTTCCATCCGGATTCAGCGGCTAAACGCCCGAGTTGGCCCTCTGAGCCATGTGTACCGTTAGCAAGCGAAGGCAACACAACGTGCAGGCAGAAACGTCGTTTCTGCCTGCACGTTGTGCTACTTGTATCTATTCACGCAGTCTACCTCTGGCGGGGATAAATGTTCAAACTTTGTTGGACGTGAACGATGATGCACTGCCACGCCTTCCTTGTCGCAAGCGGGCGTTTCCGATGCCCACGGTACTGGAGTGCTACAAAGTACTAACTTGACTTGTGTTTGCTGTGTGAGTTGTACTTTGGTTTGCATGCACGTAGAGTGTAAGTAGATATATGACTCTGTTTTTGCATTTTGGAGGTTGTATAACAAGCTGTAGCTTTTCGTCGCAGCTGGATCCAATTGCATGTCAACTCTAGCTTACCAAGCACTAGGTCTACCAAGCGTGGATTATTAGCGAACTCCACCTTTAAAAAAGCCGGGTTTCGACCCAGGACGATCAGGGACTGGTTTCCGAGCGCAGCTCTTGCAGTAAAAAAAAAAAATGTATTGCAGAACGGTGGCTTAGCTAACTTCGGCAGGGACATCAGGATAGTCTATTCAAGGACAGGTGCCGTGGTCAGTGATCTAAAGCGAACTGTCCAGTTTGTTGTATAGCGAAGCGTCGATAATTGCTCTGTAAGGTAGTTTTTGGACTTGTATCTCCTCGTAACTGCCATCGATTTGTTTTAGTGGACTAACGCATAGGGTGTACGTGCACAAAAATGCTTGCTTTGCATAACTTGAGGGCTATTTACGTTAGCA
>NW_013568418.1:7171-8848 GCF_000499745.2 Eimeria mitis
GGCGCCGTTAACGTATGCGCTTTTGCTAGTCCGGCTTAACTATTGAAAATCTGAGTTAACAGTGCACACCAGGTGTACAAGGCGAAATCATTCGGAATTTGTTGAGCACTGCTTAGGTAGTTCCAGACAGGATGAGCGAACATTTTGCTCTTCCTTCTAGGTTTGGCCTTTGGAACAGTAAGACGTTGCTCGTTTGCTGTGAGTGAAATGACGCCATTGCGTCAAGGTGCAACAACATTAAAGCGAGCATACTTCTTCCTTTACTCCTGTGGCGTGTTTTGCCCGCCTGGAATGCCGCCGCTGAGTGACCATCGGCCGCGTAGTTTCCATTTTTAAGCGCAGCTAGCTGTGCTGTGCTCCTAACGTTTTGCCCCTACTTGAATTGAACATCGTCATGCCCTGGGCGCTATGCTCGATATTCTGTGTCTATGTAGGTGAAACCAGACGCTGTTAAGCGCTGCTTTGGGCTTTTCTCGCGATAATTACAGAAGGCCTCTCTTCACAGGTCAGCTGTTCGTGAAATGGTTAGCGGCAAACGCTCTAGTTCGTTGACGGATGAATGGTTTGTAATTTTCAAAGTGCTGCATCCTTCACGCAGTTGATTTGATTTTCTGTGCTGGAGCACAGTCTCTAAGTGACTGTCGAGTGCAGCTCGGCACGTTGCATATTACTAGGCCTAGCAATGACGTTTTATCGTTCCTGCTTTTGCCTACAACTTTGTTTCTGCCTGTGCTTTACTAAGCTTTATTCGCGATGTCTAGGTTTTTCAGGGAACAGCGTGCGCAAATTGTTGGGAATTTGGAACAACGCTGCACAGACAATTTTTCATTGTTACCAGAGGCAAGCGTCGATAGTTTCAAGGCGCTAGAGTGTTACGGAGTGCCGATATCGCTTATGCCGCGTGCTCGTGAATTTTTGAGGTCTACTTGCACGCAGGCTGTGGGTTGCCATAGGGCAGATTCTGCACAGTGATCTGCAGCGAGCTGTCGACTTTTTTAACGGCAAAACACGCCTAATTCAGCCTTAACGCGTTAGAAAATATTATATATATTTGCCTCCCTCTAGCTGCGAGCGATTTGGTTTGCCGTCCTGACGCCCAGTCCGTAGCAACAAAAACCTGCTTGCTTTGCATTTTGCGGGACAACCAGGTGTGTCCTTTTATCTTTTTCCTAGCGCATCGTCAGGTTTGGCTGCATCTGCACTTAGTTTGCTAGTCCGATCCTGCTGTTAACATCGTGAGCTGGCGCGGCGAGCACCGTGGACTATTTGCTGGCGAAAACATCCAAACACAGTTCAGCACTAGTTTCTGTATTTCCGGCCAAAGTCAAAATGTGTCCTGTTGAAGGTTCGACGATTTGAATAACCACGTGAGGCGAGGCTTCCCTTTTGCTGTCAAAGGGAACCGAAAACTTTCTCGCTTCCCCTATTCCGCTGGCTGCTCTTTCTTGCCGCTGGACACGCAGCCTCAGGGCGATCAGCGGATGCGCATTTTGAAAGTGCTCCTAGCTGTATTTCGCTCTTCGCGTCTTTTCACCTTGCAAAACTGTTTCACGCATTGACATTGCTGGCAAAGTTAATGCGCGGGGAAGTTTCAAATTGGCTTTGTCACGCACTGGCTTTGCCAGCAATTTCTTGAGGTGAACGGCACCATGGTTCCTTGACCCTCTGCCTTGCCCA
>NW_013568418.1:8948-10195 GCF_000499745.2 Eimeria mitis
CAGTAGTCCAACATTTGCAGTGAAGAGAACTGGGAGGCTATCACGTAGTTGCTTGGGGGAAATGGGACCTAGTTGGGAGCGAGCATCTTTGCAGAATACGTTGCGCCAAGCTTTCCAATTTGCCGCCCGAGTGTGCCTCGAATGTCGCAAGGTACTGCGCCGTGAGGAGGGACTAGCCTTGCTTTTATTCTGTGCTGACGAGTCGTTATGCTGTGTTCGTGCGCAGACTGTATGCAAAAATACAGCACTAACTTTGCATTTTGGAAAGAGTGCAACTAGGTATGGCTTGTCACTCGCTACTGCCTCTGACTGTGACTTCATATTGCCTTGTGCATGCACTGGCTCTGACAGCCCGGTCTAGCTGGTAAAAAGCTCTGATTACTTGAGTACCTGCATCGCTCAATACGATGACGTTGTTATCAACGTGGAAAATGTGTAGACAAAAATCGTAGACCTTGCTGAATGCTGATTTGGGCCGTTGCAGCAGGGATGAGAACAGAGTCCAGTTTAAGGGTTAGCAGTTACCAGTGTGACTGGCTGCGAGCATTCCATTCTTCTGGCGGAAAGGCGCTCTTTTAGCTCTGAAGCACTGTGGTACGAAGAGTAGCATTTTGTGTTCTTCCTTTGCTCTAGTGATGCGATTAGAAAATATTCCTGTTCAAGACGCACATGCTCGCAGAATTGTTGACAGCGGTCGTTCGATTTGCTTTGCGGTACGGGCGGGCAGTCTCTAACGTGACCGTGGAATGGGGAGTTCGCACTTCGTGCGCATTAGAGCTGGCTGCTTTCCCCTACGGATTCGGTCTTGCCTGCACGCTACTATGCTCTATTCATAAAGTCCTTTTCTGGCTGCTCTACTCATTCTTTATTGGACGTTTTCGAGAATGACGCTCAGTAAATGTTTGCCTCCTCTGTTGTTTCTGGTAGAAGTCTTCGAAAGCTTAGATGTACTATGGCATTGCATGCATCCTGGTCTTGATTTGTTTTTGTATGCTTATACGCAGGGTGTAAGTGACCAAAAGACGCGTAGTGGTCCTCTCGGAAGTTGGTCAACTGGCTGCGGCTTTTCATCGCAATTAAGGTTACCCACCCCTAAACTTTACCCTGCGCAACTAGGAGGGCAAGGAGAGGGGGCGGCATGCCATGCTGTAGCTCGGAACAGCTGCTTGAACATAAGCAGCTTGTACGCCTCAGTGCTCGCCGTTTCACTATGCTGTGTGGGCCCGCTTTTGGGAGCCGGTGGGAAA
>NW_013568418.1:10295-12197 GCF_000499745.2 Eimeria mitis
CTTTTTTGTCCTGTTTTTGAGTTGCTTGCGTGGCTCAGCAAGTAGGTTTTTCACAACGAACTGAACCGGACAAAAGACGCTGCGTGCTCTTTGTTCATTTTTCGCTCCGTGTATGTTCTGCATAGGGACCGATATTTTGAAGCTGAGCCTTATCGGCGCATGACAGGCTGTACGTAACTGCATGCTCTCAACTAAAGGGCAGCTCACAGTTCACGTTTGGAAGATGGATTGAGGGTATCGTAGACGGAACACGATGATTGCTGCTTGAATTCCGCACAGCGTCATCCAAATGTCTAACTGACCCCCTTTTCGCCGCTTCGTTACGGGTAACGCGAGTTGGAACTCGATGCGGAAAGCATTAGACTGCAGGAAACACGGATTGAGACAGCTGTCTGCACCACTGCGCTTGATACACTTATCTCGAAGGCCGATGTAAGAGAAATGACACAATGCGCAAAGATCCGGCGGGCTGTTTGCCGTAGGAAGCTTTTGTAGTGCGGATATGCGAACGAACGCCTGTTTTTATCCCCACAGACTGTCGCTTTGTGGCACTAAACATGCGGATTATTCAGCTGGTGAGTGAATGGATGCATCGCTTGCTCAGCTGTTGGGTGTTGGGCAATTTTGAAGCTATTCGGGAGCCCAATACTTCGTACTTTTCCGTTTCACACGTGGCGCTGCACGGTTGTAGAGTGCTTCAGTGAGACCAAGACATCGAAGTCATCAACGCCTTGCTAATTTGTGCATCTGTGAAGCACACCTCGAGAGCACGAGATTAAAGTCTGACCAATTGTAGGCACGATTTCTTTCGTGACAGTTTGTGCGTTTATTCAAGAGACTACGTGGAGCTCTAACAAGCGTTTAAGGAAGCACGAATCCGGGGCAGTGGTCATGTGGTAGTTGCGGCAGAAAGGAAGCGTCAAATGGATGTCGTACGACGGTGATCTGCACGAACCAGCAAGTGAGTTCAGGGGTTCATGTGGAAGATTAATATCTTTAAGATCAGCCTTTTTAGCATGCGCCGTGGCCGTTGCATCCTGCTACCAGCAGTTGCTCATGAGACGTATGTATGAGACCCACAAATAGTGCAGGGAGTNGCCGTTGCATCCTGCTACCAGCAGTTGCTCATGAGACGTATGTATGAGACCCACAAATAGTGCAGGGAGTGGGTGTGCATGCATTTGTCCGACCAGAGCCATAGCTGAAAGCTGGCGACGCATAGCTGCTACGAATTTGTGTTTTCCCCAATGCGTTGACTAGTGTTGTCAACTCTTTGCCGCATGTCGATGAGCTCCTGGCATACGGCAGCCAGTATAAGGTGAAACGACGTTGATGTTACACTGCATTGTTCTTCCGAGAGGCGTATAGAACAAATTGCCATGGACTTCACCGTGGCGTATGGTTCCGCACTGCATTGTGGCTTGTCGCATTGTCGCATCTGAGTTGTCTTAAACGCCCCGCAAATGTCGCGTCTAGCTGTATTATGGCATTTTCCTCGCTCGACGTGGCCCCTACGGTTGCTCTTCAAGTGCTGCTACGGCCTCTAACGAATTGTTTTCCAGTATTTACTCCGTGCATGGTCCAGAAAGTGCGTGCTCCGGCCCATCACAGGTAAAGTCCTGTCAGACAATACAAATATACCATCTTTCCGTCTGCAGAGTCGACATCAAGTGCTTTATTTTTTGCTTGGATGAAACACGATGAACAGCTTTTGAAACAAGGAGCGGCGTTGGCACCTTGCAAATTAGGGTGCTGCAACAGGGACGTGACGGATTATACAGAACTAGAACAGAAGGTTTAACCTGCCGTTTATGTATTACCCCCAGTTGAAGTGACTCGACCTCAGTGCTGCGCGAGGGACGTGCTCATTGAGACCGCTATTTGCCTGCATCTGTAGAAGCT
>NW_013568419.1:0-204 GCF_000499745.2 Eimeria mitis
CCAGAACATCGTGGGACAGTGTACTCTGTCAGCAAAATGCCTTCTTGGTCAGGGCAGTGTTTTTAACCTACCTCGTTGTAGTGAAACTGTTTTTGTCTTGGTAGTTGCTCACGAGGTACGGACTACATGCGTGAAGCTTGCTCCATCTGGCGAGCAGGCTCCAAGGATCAAACGGCAGTGTGTCCACTGTCTTTACCAATTGCT
>NW_013568419.1:304-922 GCF_000499745.2 Eimeria mitis
CGGGCTTTGACTCTGATGCGGGCAAAGCTGGACGGCCAGAACATCGTGGGACAGTGTACTCTGTCAGCAAAATGCCTTCTTGGTCAGGGCAGTGTTTTTAACCTACCTCGTTGTAGGGAAACTGTTTTTGTCTTGGTAGTTGCTCACGAGGTACGGACTACATGCGTGGAGCTTGCTCCATCTGGCGAGCAGGCTCCAAGGATCAAACGGCAGTGTGTCCACTGTCTTTACCAATTGCTGGTGGGCTTCAGGCATAGCGCAGATAGCATTCTACTACGCAGCGTGGCTGTATGCGGCACATTTGTAGACGACTGGAGTCGGACAGCGTTCTAGTCGGTTGACGTGCATTCGGAAGATGGCGTTTTTTGTTTGCGTTTGGTTCATCAGTACGCTAAAAATTTTTCAAGAGATCCAAACGAGCAGGATAATCCGTTGCATTGTAGTTTCGCCCCGCCACCTCCGAAGGAATTAGCCATCGCCGTCTTGTGCTGTAGAAGCGTTATATGCGGCGTTGTAGTCACTGTACGAAGCCTCGAGCTTGCGTCTAGGCTTTAGCGTTCAATGTCCTTTGGAACGTCACAGCCCCTCGCATGGTGTGCGCGCTTACCGCAGCTGGTT
>NW_013568420.1:0-617 GCF_000499745.2 Eimeria mitis
AGGAAAGCTATTTGAGTTGTGCCGAATATTCAAATAAACAAATCAGTAGTCAAATAATTATGTTAGTTTTTGCTGGTGCTAACATGACACTAACGGCAAATCACAAACGGCTATGTAGTTGTCCATATGCTTAATTTTCGTTTTCGTGGTCTTTCGGTTGTATGGCTTCTGATATTCTTTAGATATTAAGTAATTTCAGATATCAACTCAATTCTTCTGATATGAATTTCTTTGTTTCAGTATCTATTGCAGCTTTCTGCACCAACATACAGCTCGTCTGCCTAGCAGAGATGTACACGGATAAATAATGATATTCACGGACAAACAACAGTCGGATCATAATAACAAGTCGGAAGGAAAACCGCAACCACCATGCGAGGTGGAAAGGCCTCAGAATGTAAAGTTTACACTCTGACATTTCTTCATAGATTCGCTGCTTTTCACCTCAGTGCTCTATCGAGCATGTTGCTCGGAGCAGCAACTACAGTAGGCTAATCCCGCAGCAAGTGATCCTTAGCATACTGAGGCAAACAACGGTGGTTTCAAAAGCTATTCGCTGTGCATACGGGCGGACGGATAAGCGGAATAACTAGGTAGCTAGCTAGCTAGCTAGCTAG
>NW_013568420.1:699-832 GCF_000499745.2 Eimeria mitis
GCAACATGTGCAGAGCTGGTTACAACAGGATCCTCCAGATCCTCCTCCTTCATATCCTCCAAATCAGTTGTTCGTTCCTTAAGTTCCTTGAAGTACTCTTCGCTGCAAAGAAGGCGAAACAGACAGAAACAAA
>NW_013568421.1:0-239 GCF_000499745.2 Eimeria mitis
CAGCAGCAGCAGCAGCAGCAGCAGCAGCAGCAGCAGCAGCAGCAGCAGCGGCAGCAGCAGCAGACGCAGCAGCAGCAACAGCAGCAGCAGCAGCAGCAGCAGCAGCTTGGAGCTGAAGCAGGAGGACCGCAGACGTCGCTTCGGGGCAATGACAAAAAGTTTATCTGCTAGCAGCAGCAGCAGCAGCAGCAGCAGCAGCAGCAGCAGAAGCAGCAGCAGCAGCAGCAGCAGCAGCAGGA
>NW_013568421.1:539-831 GCF_000499745.2 Eimeria mitis
GAGATGCCGAGCTGCAGCAGCTGCAGCAGCAGCAGCAGCAGCAGCAAATAGCAAGAGACAAAGACAGAGAAAGAGACAGAGATAGAGACAGAGATAGAGACAGAGATAGAGATAGAGAGAGAGAAAGAGAAAGAGAGAGAGAAAGAGAAAGAGAAAGAGATAGAGAAAGGGAGAGAGAAAGAGACAGAGAGAGAGAAAGAGGGAGAGGGATGGCGGTAGACAGTGGGGAGCAGCAGCAGCGCATGCACCGCCGCAGCAGCAGCAGAAGCAGCAGCGGCAGAAACAGCAGCAG
>NW_013568422.1:0-131 GCF_000499745.2 Eimeria mitis
CACCGCAGCAGCAGCAGCAGCAGCAGCAGCAACAGCAACAGGAACAAAACCAGCAGCAGCATTTTTTTTTTCAGCAGCAGCAGAACCCGCAGCAGCAGCAGCAACAAAAACAGGGAATGGACCAGCTGCAG
>NW_013568422.1:7121-7270 GCF_000499745.2 Eimeria mitis
GTGTGTGTGTGTTAGATATACTGCGGCTGTTTTTTGTTTGTCTGTTCTTCCGGTGTTTTCTTTTTTGGTTATTTGTTTATCTCCTCACTGCATATAAAAAATAAAAAATAAAAAATAATTTAATTATTTTTATTTTTTCTTCTTTTATC
>NW_013568422.1:8802-9017 GCF_000499745.2 Eimeria mitis
AGCAGCAGCAGCAGCAGCAAGGTGCAATGCTGCGCGCTCTTAGCCTGCTGCGGCGGCGGGAGTCCTCTGGCGGCTCTGAGAACGTCAACAGCAGCAACAGCATCAGCATCAGCAGCAGCAGCAGCAGCAGCAGCAGCAGCAGCAGCAGCAGCAGCAGCAGCAGCAACTTCGATGATGCTATAAGAGGCAGCAGGGAAGCCATCAGCACCCTCGAT
>NW_013568422.1:9117-10604 GCF_000499745.2 Eimeria mitis
TTCGATGATGCTATAAGAGGCAGCAGGGAAGCCATCAGCACCCTCGATAAGCGGCACGCCCACATACTCCGCCGAGCTCAGGCAAACCCTAAACCCTAAACCCTAAACCCTAAACCCTAAACCACCAGAATTTGCAGTTGCTGCTGCAGCTTCTTGTACAGCAGCAGCAGCAGCAGCAGCAGCAGCAGCAGCAGCAGCAATAGCTGCTGCTGCATCTGCAATGGGGTGTATTGCATGTCTATGAGCACCGATTGAAGGTTTCTTTTTTAGGGTTTAGGGTTTAGGGTTTAGGGTTTAGGGTTCAGGGTTTGTGTGTGCAGGGTCAGAGCGAGTTGGCTAGGGTTTGTGTTGCTGCAGCAGACCGTCAGGGGGCGTTGCTGGCGCTGCAGCGGAAGCAGCTGCTGCTGTCTGAGCTGCAGCAGCTTGCTGCTGCTCGTCTCGCTATTGAGAAGCAGCTGCTGCAGCTAGAAGCAGCACAAACACAGCATGTTGCTGTTGCTGCTATGGCTGCTGCAGCAACAGCACATAAACAACTCAATAAACACCTGTTAGAATACACTCATGCTGCTGCTGCTGCTGCTGCTGCTGCTGCTGTTGCTGCTGTTGCTGCTGCTGTTGTTGTTGTTGTTGCTGCTGCTGCTGCTGCTGTTGTTGTTGTTGTTGCTGCTGCTGCTGCTGATGGTGGTGGTGGTGGTGGTGGTGGCTGTTGTTTTTATTATTTTTGTTGCTGCTGTTGCTGGTGGTGGTGGTGATGGTGGTTGCTGCAGTGCTTGCTGCTGCTGCTGCTGCTGTTGCTGCTGCTGCTGCTGTATCTGCTGCAGCGGTTGTTGTTGCTGCTGTAGCATCTGCTGCTATTGACGGTGTTGCTGCTGCTGTTTTCATTGTTGTTGCTTCTGCTCTTTCTGCTGCTGCTGCCGCCCTTGCTGCTGCTGCTACTCTTCCTGCTGCTGCTGCAACTGCTGCTGCTGCTGCTGCTGCTGTTTGTGCTGCTGCAGCAACAGCAGCACAGTGGAGCGGCTGCTGGATGAGATGGTAGAGCAGCAAGAAACACAAAAAGAATTCGCTGAGGCGCTGCAGCAAACAGCAAACCCAGCAGAAACCGAGGCAAGGGTTTAGGGTTTAGGGTTTAGGGTTTAGGGTTTTAGGGATAGGGGCTATGGGGTTGGGTCGAAAGGGGGAGTTTTGAGGGTTTAGGGTTTAGGGTTTAGGGTTTAGGGTTTGGGGGTTGGGGTTTAGGGTTTAGGCGCTAGGGTTTACGGGGTAGGGGATTCGGCTTAGGGTTTAGGGTTTAGGGTTTTTAGGGTTTAGGGCTTAGGGTTTTTAGGGTTTAGGGTTTAGGGTTTAGGTATACGTTGAGATGCAGCTCAGGGGCCCCAGAGGCTGTTTTAATGCTGCTACCGCTGCATCTGTTGCTGCTGCTGCAGCAGCTGCAGCAGGAAGATGAGTTGCTGCGGTTGCAGCAGCAGCTACAGCTGCAGCAGCAGCAG
>NW_013568422.1:10704-11534 GCF_000499745.2 Eimeria mitis
TGCTGCTGCTTTTGCTGCTGCTGCTGCTGCTGCTGCTGTTGCTGCTGCTGCTGCTGCTGCTGCTGCTGCTGCAGGTGGATTTGCTGCGGGAGTTGGATGAGCTGGAGGCGCTTGAGGTGGAGCGGCAGCTGATAGACCCCCCAATTGCTGCTGCAGCAGCAGCAACACAGCAGCAGCTGCAGCAGCTGCAGCAGGAAGATGAGTTGCTGCGGTTGCAGCAGCAGCTACAGCTGCAGCAGCAGCAGCAGCAGCAGCAGCAGCAGCAGCAACATCCTCTCCTTGAGCCGCCTCAACGCTGCTCCCTATGGCAAGGCATAGAAACACATGCACAGCAGCAGCAGCAGCAGCAGCAGCAGCAGCCTGTGCGTGCTGCTGCTGCTGCTGCTGCTCTCCGGCCTACGGGAATGCTGCTCGAGCAGCTGCAGCAGCAGCAGCAGCAGCGACAGCAGCAGCAGCAGCAGCAGCACTTCTCGGGCCTGGGGATGCAGCGGCAAAGTAATCTGCTGCAGCAAAGGATATCAGAAGAGCAGCAGCAGCAGCAGCAGCACCAGCAGCTGCAGCAGCTGCAGCAACTGCAGCAGCAGCAACAGCAGCACAGCAGCAGCAACCTGCTGCTTCAGGAAGATGCGGGTTGGGGTAAGCAGCAGCAAGCAGCGCAGCAGTTCATTCTCCCTCTCTCACCAGCAGCAGCAGCAGCAGCAGCTGCAGCAGCAACAGCTGCAGCAGCAGCTGCTGCTGCAGCTGAACCAGGAGCTTATACGTGCAGCAGNCAGCTGCAGCAGCAACAGCTGCAGCAGCAGCTGCTGCTGCAGCTGAACCAGGAGCTTATA
>NW_013568422.1:11634-11794 GCF_000499745.2 Eimeria mitis
TTCTTTATTCGTAAAGCAGCAGCACCTTCTGCTGCTGGATGTAGCAACACTTAGCCCCTTGCTGCAGCAGGCGCTGCTGCTGCTGCTGCTGCTGCTGCTGCTGCTGCGTGCAGCAGTGTTCGTCTTGATTTCTGCAGCAGCAGCAGCAGCTGCAGCAGCA
>NW_013568422.1:12205-12916 GCF_000499745.2 Eimeria mitis
CGTAAAGCAGCAGCACCTTCTGCTGCTGGATGTAGCAACACTTAGCCCCTTGCTGCAGCAGCAGCAGCAGGGTTTGTCTTTTGTTTTGTCTTTGCCTTCTTCTTGTCTCCTCGTATTGAGCTGTATATACAGCACAGCTTGCGGCTCCCATTCACAGCAGCAGCAGCAGCAGCAGCAGCAGCAGCTGCAGCAGCAGCAGCAAAGGGGTTGCTGCTGCAGCAGACCGAACGTGTTTTGTTTTGTCGCTTTGTCTTTATATTCTGCTGCTGGTAATTGAGGTGTATGTACACCTCAGCTAGCTGCTGCTGCTGCTGCTGCTGCTCTTGGGGTGTATAGGCAGCTAGCTATACATAAACCCGTTGCTCACACAGACATCTTAATCTTGCTGCTGCTGCTGTTGCTGCTGCTGCTGCTGCTGTTGCTGCTGTTGTTGCTGCTGCTGCTGTTGCTGCTGCTGGTGCTGTTGTTGCTGCTGCTGCTCTTTCTGTTTCTGCTGCTGCTGCTGTTGCTGCTGCTGCTGCTGTTGCTGCTGCTGCTGACTTGAGGATACAGTGCTGCGGTGCATTGGGGTGTATAGACAGCCAGCAGCAGCAGCAGCAGCAACAGCAGCAACAGCAACAGCAGCAGCAGCAACAGTAGCAGCAGCAGTAGCAGCAGGAAACGACTGTTGTTGTGGATAACCCTATTATATATATTATATATATGTATATA
>NW_013568423.1:367-920 GCF_000499745.2 Eimeria mitis
ATTTTATTTATTTATATATTTATTTATTTGTTTATTTATTTATTTATTTAATCTTGTATAATTTTAACGGGTGAGGATTTGAGTGTATCAATATATTTTTCTATTTTAATTAATTGTTGTTCACACCAATATTTTCTTTTTTCTTTTGAAATAGTTTTTATAAAAGATTTAAATACAAGTTGCTGATATTCTTTATTTATTTCTTCTTTTTGTTTATTTAATAAAGATAATAAATTTACACGCTCTTCTTCTGTTAGCACCCGTACTTTCTTGTTTTCCTCCTGTACATAAATATATAAATATTTTATTTTTTTTTTGGTTTTTTTTTGGTTTTTTTTTGGTTTGTTTTGTTTTGTGTTTCATTTGCTGTTTTTATGTATGGAGACGAGAGAAACGAAAAAAAGAGAAAAATAAAAAAAAAAAAGAAAAGAAATATAAAACAAATACAAAAACAAACAAAATAAAAACAACAACAAACGACAAGGAGACACATAACACAACAAAACAATTAAAATATATAAAAAAAAAAAAACAAAAAAAAAATATAAACTTT
>NW_013568424.1:0-125 GCF_000499745.2 Eimeria mitis
GATGGGCTTGCAAGTAAAGGCATTTGGAGCGGTGTTGCTGCTCTTCCTGCTGCTCAAAAAAAAAAGCTGCTTCCGTTCGCTGCTCTAGGTGATATACTACCACGCAGCAGCAACGCAGCAAAGGG
>NW_013568424.1:225-920 GCF_000499745.2 Eimeria mitis
GCCCAGCGGGATCCCTTTGCGGGTTTGTCGGATATGTTGGGGGGGCTGTCGATGAAGAGCGGCGATGGGCTTGCAAGTAAAGGCATTTGGAGCGGTGTTGCTGCTCTTCCTGCTGCTCCTGCTGCTGCTGCTGCTGCTGCTGCTGCACCAGCACCAGCAGCAGCAACTGCTGCTGCTGCTGATCCGTTCGCTGCTCTAGGTGATATACTACCACGCAGCAGCAACGCAGCAAAGGGTACAGACACCGCAAACGGGGTCAAAGGAGACCCCTTTTATGATTTGGGGGCCCTTGGGGGCCCCCCCCCAATCAATTCACTTAACCGTCTATAAACAGAAATGCTTTTGTTTTTTTTTTTTATTTTTTTTTTATTCATTTATTTATTTTTTTTTTCGCTTGTATTCATACACCCTAAACCCTAAACCCTATTGCTACTCAGTGTGGGGCTGTAACATATAGCGACAGTTGCAGTACTTGCATGCAGCCATTGGAGGGATCCGCATGCATGCATGCATGCATGCATGCATGCATGCATGCATGCATCTTTTCGCATACATACATGCATGCATGCGGACCCCTGCATGCATGCATGCATGCAAAGAAGTGCATGCATGCGAAAAGATGCGTGCATGCATGCATGCATGCATACGTTTGTTTATTGGGGTGTACAGACAAACAAAGTGAAAACCCCAGCATT
>NW_013568425.1:0-761 GCF_000499745.2 Eimeria mitis
CTGTCTGAAATAAACAAATTTGTTAATTTTATTTTTGTTTTTATTTCGAGAAAGCCCAGCTGGATGAGCTGCGATCTGCTGCTGTCTTCATTATACACAAGCTGCAGCAGCAGCAGCAGCAGCAGCAGCAGCAGCAGCAGTAGCATTTAAGGGGGGTATCTGCTGCTGCTGCTAGAGCCGGCAGCAGTGGTCCTGCTGCTGGGTGCTGCTGTGGCAATATCAAGGAGGTTTGCGGCTGCAGCAGTTGCTGCTGCTGCTGCTGCTGCCAGCAGTAGCAGCAGCAACACTGGTTGCAGCAGCAGCTGCTGCTGCTGCTGTATGCGCAGCATAGCCAACAGCAACAAAGCGAAAGCAGCAAAGACCCACGACAGGGGGTGTTGCTGCTGCTGCTATCTCTACTGTTGCTGCTGCTGCCTCTGTTGCTGCTGCTGCTGTCTGTATTGTTGCTGCTGTTGCTGCTGCTTCTCTTTAATGGTGCTGCTGCTGGTGGCTCTCCTGCTGTTCTTCTCTGTAGTGGTGCTGCTGCTATCGGTGCTACTACTGTCTGCTGCTGCTGCAGTTGCTGCTTGCTGTTGCTGCTGCTGCTGCTGCTGCTGCTGCTTACTGCTGCTACTCACACATAACAACTCATCGGGGAGGCAGCAGAAGACAAAGTGCATGCCGCAGCAGCAGCAGCAGCAGCAGCAGCAGCAGCAGCAGAAAGATAAACACAACAAACGACAAGCTGAATGCTGGCTGTCTCTTGGCCCTAAACATCAGCA
>NW_013568426.1:0-666 GCF_000499745.2 Eimeria mitis
ATAAGAGAAGAATTATACTCGCAGTGTTTTGATGAACTGCTGAGACAAGTATTCTTATAAACCCTAAACCTGAATATATAATAATAAACCCTAAACCCTCATAAACCCTAAACGGTAAACCCTAGTAAACCATAATACACCCTCATAAACCCTAATAAACTCTAATAAACTCTAGTAAACCCTAATAAACCCTAATAAAAACTAACAAACTACAGGTGACCCTAATAAACCCTAATAAACCTTAATAAACCCTCATAAACCCTCCTAAACCCTCCTAAACCCTCATAAACCCGAACAAACCCAAACAAAAGCGAATAAACGCTAACCATATATTATATACAAAACAAAACAGGAACAGAATATAAAAAGAGTGAAATATAAGTATATTGAGGTGTATACGCAGGTGACAATACAGTGCGCTGAGCGGGGATTGTTGCTGAATAGAGTAAGAGGAGAACTGCGGCTATTGATTAAGTATCATCGACGTTTATATGAATCCTCAGCTGCTTTTGGTGTGAGAAAGATGCTGCTGTCACAAACAGAAAAAGAAGAAAGAGAAAATAAATGTAATAAAATAAAACAAGAAAATCATTTATTATATACACAAATTCAAAATGCTAAAGAACAACTGCAGGAACTCATACAACAACATCAACTCAAAGTTGC
>NW_013568426.1:766-920 GCF_000499745.2 Eimeria mitis
CAACAGAATATAAAAAGAGTAAAAGATATAAGTATATTGAGGTGTATACGCAGGTGACAATACAGTGCGCTGAGCGGGGATTGCTGCTGAATAGAGTAAGAGGAGAACTGCGGCTATTGATTAAGTATCATCGACGTTTATATGAATCCTCAGC
>NW_013568427.1:0-192 GCF_000499745.2 Eimeria mitis
ACGTGAAGGTAACATTACAGGTATTTAAAACTCCTTTAGTTGCATTGGCTTTGATAGTTTGTGTATTCGGAACCGGGCTGATGTTTCTCGATACCATGTCTCCATCAAGAACAAAGATGACCATCGTTATGCATGTACTCGTCATCCCTCTCTGCTCCCTCCCTTTCGTTCTTCTTCACATCACATACCCCA
>NW_013568427.1:270-829 GCF_000499745.2 Eimeria mitis
GTTGAAAAAATAAACCCTAATTCAAAAAATATACAAGAAAGCATAAACACTTATTCTACACCAAACCATAAACCCTTATTCTATATGAAACCCTAATTCAAAAAATAAACACTCATTCAAACCCTAAACCCTAATTTAAACCCTAAACCCTTTTTCTACACGAAACCGTAAACCCTTATTCTATACGAAGCCCTAAACCCTTATTCTACACGAAGCCCTAATTCAAACCCTAAACCCCAATTTAAACCCTAAACACTCATTCTACACGAAACCCTTCAGACCCTAAACGCTAATTCTAGACCAGACCCCAAACCCTAATCTAAGCCGAACTAAACCCTAAACCCTAAACCCTAGATAAACCCTGAAGGGTAGATAAACCCTAAACACCCTAAATAAGCGAGAAATCCTGTAATATATTCTACTATATTACACGAAATTATACTGTTTAATTTAATTACTTTATTTTATTCAATTTATTTAATTTATTTTATTATATTTTGTTTGTTTCAGGCTTCTCTTTGTCTGTGCTTTTCTCTTCGTCGCCCTCGCTGGGTGGTGC
>NW_013568428.1:0-189 GCF_000499745.2 Eimeria mitis
TGCTGCAGCAGCAGCAGCAGCGGCTGCAGCTGCTGCTGAGGGATTGCTGCTGCGGTGCTGCCCTTAACAAACCGGAGACAAACACTGCTGCTGCTGCTGCTGCTGGTGCTGCTGCTGCCGGAGCTACAGCAGCAGCAGCAGCAGCAGCAGGAGCAACAGCAGCAGCGGGACCTGCTGCCGCAGCAGGTG
>NW_013568428.1:289-720 GCF_000499745.2 Eimeria mitis
GCTGCTGCTGCAGCACCAGCTGCTGCTGCTGCTGCAGGACCAGCTGCTGCTGCTGCTGCAGGAGGCTGTGAAACCCAAGAGATATTAAATACGCAGCAGCAACATCAGCAAAAGCAGCAGCAGCAGCTGCAGCAGCAACAACAGCAGCAAAAGGAGCAGCAGCTGCTGCCGCACAGCCAGGAAGAACGTGCAGCAGCAAGCAGCAGCAGCGACAGCAGCAGCAGCAGCAACAGCAGCAGCAGCAGCACCAGTCCTTCGAAGCGGCAGCGTGCTGCAGATGTTTGCCTAAGCAGCGACTCAATTGAAAGCCCAGCAGCAGCAGCAGCAGCAGCAGAAGCAGCAGCAGCAACAGCAGCAACACCAGCAGCAGCAGCAGCAGCAGCAGCAGCAGGGCAGAAGCGTCAGGAGGACATCCACCAGAGCAGCGGAGC
>NW_013568428.1:3092-3460 GCF_000499745.2 Eimeria mitis
GGGGTTGTATGGAGAGGCTACTGAGGGCCTTGCAGCACGCGAGATACAACAGCTGCAAGAGCAGCAGCAGCAGCAGCAGCAGCTGCAGCTGCTGCAGCAGGAGCAGTAGCAGCTGCAGCAGCAGCAGCAGCAGCAGCAGTGATAGGAGCATCAGAAACTGCTGCACCTGTTGCTGCCGCAGCTGCTGAAGCAGCAGCAGCAGCAGCAGAAGCAACTGCTGCAACAGCAGTAGCAGCAGCAGCAGCTGCTGCTGCTGCAGCAGTAGCTCCAGCAGCAGCTACAGCAACAGCAGCAGTAACTGCAGCAACGGCAGCGTGCTGAATTCGGCGTGTTTTGTTTTTTGTTGGATTTGCATTTGTCGTTTATTC
>NW_013568428.1:3560-3913 GCF_000499745.2 Eimeria mitis
TGCTGCAGCTGCTGCAGCAGGAGCAGTAGCAGCTGCAGCAGCAGCAGCAGCAGCAGCAGCAGCAGCAGTGATAGGAGCATCAGAAACTGCTGCACCTGTTGCTGCCGCAGCTGCTGAAGCAGCAGCAGCAGCAGCAGCGGCAACTGCTGCGACAGCAGTAGCAGCAGCAGCTGCTGCTGCTGCTGCAGCAGTAGCTCCAGCAGCAGCTACAGCAACAGCAGCAGTAACTGCAGCAGTAGCTGCAGCAGCAGCAGCAGCAGCAGTAGCTGCTGCTGCTGCTGCTGCTGCAGCAACGGCAGCGTGCTGAATTCGGCGTGTTTTGTTTTTTGTTGGATTTGCATTTGTCGTTTATT
>NW_013568428.1:5434-5605 GCF_000499745.2 Eimeria mitis
ACAGCAGCAGCAGCAGCAGCAGCAAATACAGCTGCATCCACAAATATTGCTGCTGCTGCTGCCTATACACCCCAAAACAACTGCTGCTGCTGCTGCAGCTCCTCCCTTCAGAGCCACTCGTCGGCAGCAGCAGCAGCAGCAGCAGCAGCAGCAGCAGCAGCAGCAGCAGCA
>NW_013568428.1:5705-6372 GCF_000499745.2 Eimeria mitis
AATACAATATATAACATTCTGAGGCTAACCAAAGGGGACGACAGCAGCAGCAACAGCAGCAGCAACAGCAGCAGCAACAGCAGCAGCAGCAGCAGCAGCAGCAACCGTCGTCGGCTGCGCTAGACAGAGATGCAGCAAGCAGCACAGCAAAACAAAAGGCTGCTGCAGCTAATGAGGAGGCAGAAGCAGCAGCAGCAGCAACAACAGCAGCAGCAGCAACAGCAGCAGCAGCAGCAACAGCAGCAGCAGCAGCAGGAACTTCGCATGCACTGAAGGTGCAGCTAGCACAGGTTTTGTGCTGCAAGGAGTAACAGCAGCAGCAGCAGCTGCTGCTGCAGCGGCAGCACCCGCTGCAGCAGCAACACCAGCAGCTGACGCAGCAGCAGCAGCAGCAGCAGCAGCAGCTAACTCCTTCACAGCAACAGCAGCAGCAGCAGCAGCAGCAGCAGCGATGAGCCCTGTCTTGAGAGGTAGCTCCTGCAGCAGCAGCCCAGGGGATTGCTGCTGCTGCAGCAGCAAAGAAGCAGCTTGCTGCTGCTGCTGCAGTTGCTTCTGCTGCAGCAGCGACTGTAGTTGCTGCTTAGACAGCAGCAACAGCAGCAGCAGCAGCAGCAGCAGCGGCAGCGGACACCCCACGAGCCGCAGCAGCAGCAGCAACAGGTGCAGC
>NW_013568428.1:6472-7133 GCF_000499745.2 Eimeria mitis
AGCTACACGATCCCGTCTGCTCCAGCTGTCTCCACCCCACTGCAGCAGCACAGCAGCAGCAGAACCAGCTGCTGCTGCTGCTGCTGCTGCTGCAATACAATATATAACATTCCGTGGCTAACCAAAGGGGACGACAGCAGCAGCAACAGCAGCAGCAACAGCAGCAGCAACAGCAGCAGCAGCAGCAGCAGCAGCAACCGTCGTCGGCTGCGTTAGACAGAGATGCAGCAAGCAGCAAAGCAAAGCAAAAGGCTGCTGCAGCTAATGAGGAGGCAGAAGCAGCAGCAGCAGCAGCAGCAGCAGCAACAGCAGCAGCGGCAGCAACAGCAGCAGCAGCAGCAGGAACTTCGTATGCACTGAGAGTGCAGCTAGCACAGGTCTTGTGCTGCAAGGAGTAACAGCAGCAGCAGCAGCTGCTGCTGCAGCAGCAACACCAGCAGCTGACCCAGCAGCTGCAGCAGCAGCAGCAGCAGCTAACTCCTTTACAGCAACAACAGCAGCAGCAGCAGCAGCAGCAGCGATGAGCCCTGTCTTGAGAGGTAGCCCCTGCAGCAGCAGCCCGGGGGATTGCTGCTGCTGCACTGCTAGCAGCAAAGAAGCAGCTTGCTGCTGCTGCTGCAGTTGCTTCTGCTGCAGCAGGGACTGTAGTTGCTGCTTAGAC
>NW_013568428.1:7271-7428 GCF_000499745.2 Eimeria mitis
ACTGCTGCAGCAGCAACTGCTGCAGCAGCAACTGCCACGAGGCAGCAGATTGCTGCAGCAGGAGGCGCAGCAAGAGCAGTATGGAGGATCAGCGCAGGAGCAGCAGCAGCAGCCGCAAAAGCAGCAGCAGCAGCAGCAGCAGCAAAAGCAGCAGCAG
>NW_013568428.1:7528-7827 GCF_000499745.2 Eimeria mitis
GCTGCTGCAGCAGCAACTGCCACGAGGAAGCAGATTGCTGCAGCAGGAGGCGCAGCAAGAGCAGTGTGGAGGATCAGCGCAGAAGCAGCAGCAGCAGCAGCAGCAGCAAAAGCAGCAGCAGCAGCAGCAGCAGCAAAAGCAGCAGCAGCAAAAGAAGCAGCAGCAGCAGCAGCAGCAGGATGCATCATAGGACCGTCTGCTCCAGCAGCATAGCCGGAGTTGGAGCTCTCAGCAGCAACAGCAGCAGCAACAGCAGCAGCAGCAGCAACAGCAGCAGCAGCAACAGCAGCAGCAGCAGC
>NW_013568428.1:8871-9019 GCF_000499745.2 Eimeria mitis
CGCCCCCACCACCACCATCAGCAGCAGCAGCAGCAGCAGCAGGAGCAGCAGCAACTTCCCTGAGGTAGCCCTCCAAGCTGCATGTCGTTTCTTTTCTATAAAGGATTTATGCGTTTGCTGCTTAGTTTCTCGCCGATGGTTTGTGCTG
>NW_013568428.1:9345-9536 GCF_000499745.2 Eimeria mitis
CAAGTATGTTTTTATTTATTTTATTTATTTTATTTATTTTATTTTATTTGTTTACTTATTTTGTTTGTTTTGTTTATTTATTTTATTTACTTGTTTGTTCTAGTTTTTTGTTTTTCTGTTTTTTTTTTTGCTAGCCAAGGCTGCTACCTTCGTCAGGAATGTTAAACAAGTATATATTTATTTATTTTTTT
>NW_013568428.1:11593-12376 GCF_000499745.2 Eimeria mitis
GGGCGGGATATGTTGATGCTCGTCGAAGCTATCGCAGCAGCAGCAGCAGCAGCAGCAGCAGCAGCAGGAGCAGGAGGCTTCGGGCGCCGCTGCTGCCAGCAGAAGCCCCTGTGTCTCTGCTGCTGCTGTTGCTGCTGATGCTGCTGTTGCTGCTGCGGCTGATGCTGCTGTTGTTGCTGTCGTTGTTGCTGCTGCTGCTGCTGTTGTTGCTGGCGTTGTTGTTGCTGCTGTTGGTGTTGTTGTTGTTGCTGCTACTGCTGTTGTTGTTGCTGCTGCGGTTGCTGTTGTTGCTGCTGTTGCTGCTGCTGCTGCTGCTGCAGCTGAGCTTAGAGGGAAACTGAGTGGCGTTCTCATTGCTATTGGCGTTGCTGTTGCTGCTGCTGTCGTTGCTACTGCTGCTGCTGCTGCTGCTCTTGCTGCTCCTGTTACTCTTGCTGCTCTTACTCTTACTGCTGCTGCTGCTGCTGCTGCTGCTGCTGCTGCTGCTGCTGCTGCAGGTTCACTGTGTCACAGTTTACCAGCGCCTTCTTCCGGTTCTTCTTTTTTGCGTCTCCGCCAGCTGCCGCATCCTCGGCGTCTGCAGCAGCAGCAGCAGCAGCAGCAGCAGCAGCAGCAGCAGCAGCAGCAGGAGCGGCGGCAGTATTATAAGGTGTATGAGGGGGAGCAGCAGCAGGAGGAGGAGCAGCAGCAGCAGCACTATCTTCTTGCTGCTCTAGATAACACAGGAACCCTCACTCTATACGACAGCAGCAGCAACTTTGCTGCTGTCTGTACACTCTGCTG
>NW_013568428.1:12476-12718 GCF_000499745.2 Eimeria mitis
TCTTTTTTGCGTCTTCGTCAGCTGCCGCATCCTCGGCGTCTGCAGCAGCAGCAGCAGCAGCAGCAGCAGCAGCAGCAGCAGCAGCAGCGGCAGCGGCAGTACTATAAGGTGTATGAGGGGGAGCAGCAGCAGGAGGAGGAGCAGCAGCAGCAGCACTATCTTCTTGCTGCTTTAGATAACACAGGAACCCTCACTCTATACGACAGCAGCAGCAACTTTGCTGCTGTCTGTACACTCTGCTG
>NW_013568428.1:12906-13185 GCF_000499745.2 Eimeria mitis
ATAGTACAGACCCTGTGAATTTTGTTACTACTGCTTTTGCTTCCTTCAATGCTGCTCTTGCTGCTGCTTCTCTGCCGCTGCTGCGAGGAGAAAACAGCAGCAGCAGCAGCAGCAGCAGCAGCAGCAGCAGCAGCAGCAGCAGCAGGAGCAGGGGAATGCTTACGCAGGATGAATCACAAGAGCAGCTGCTGCAGCAGCAGCAGCAAACGCTACAAATGCTGCAGCAGCTGCAGCAGCACGGAGACCTCCGCCTGCTGCAGAGCACCGGCCTCATCAGTG
>NW_013568429.1:0-529 GCF_000499745.2 Eimeria mitis
AAGTGTGTCAGGAGTGTATGCAAGTCAGTTGCTGTGTGGAGCCGGCGCTTCAGATTCGTATCGGTTCAACTAGCCTGACGAAAGCAGACCATACTTTGCGGGATTGGAGAATTCGACGACCAGACGCTGGACGTGCAACATGAAGCACAGAGCCCATTATTTCTTTGCGAAACACCGTATTCGGGCGGCGTTATGCCGGCAGTGTTTTTGGAGTGGACGACGGACGAACGCATGGCTTGTCCCGCCTTATCCCTCTGACATTGGTGCTGGGATCGCCGTGTAGAATACAGCATCCTCAGGATAGCGGGAGGACACGAGTATATGGGGAGGCGTTTTGGCGCCAATCGAGACTGCCAGGTTTCGTGCATTTGCACTAGTTCATATTTGGCGCTTGGTTGGGTTGCTTGCGCTGTGGGTTGTGGGTGCGGATTGTACAGGTGAGAAGAGGACTTTTACTGCCTTCAGATTTAGTTTATGTGTGTGTGTGTGTGTGTGTGTGTGTGTGTGTGTGTGTGTGTGTGTGTGTGTG
>NW_013568429.1:712-829 GCF_000499745.2 Eimeria mitis
CGGGGCGTGACTCCGCTTGGGATTATCTGTCACGCGGCTTCACTGGACACATATTGTGAGTCCCATTGGCGCAGGTGCCTGGTGGAATCCTTGTTCATAACCCACTTGGCTGGCAGG
>NW_013568430.1:0-222 GCF_000499745.2 Eimeria mitis
GAAGCCTTGCATCTAGCTTCCGTAGCCCACCGTGCCGCGTTCCAAAATCAAAGCATTCACAGCACTAAGCTTGCGCACACAACACAGGCAACATTGGTAGCCAAGCCATGGGACAACCCAAAACGTCCCACGCCGCGCAAAACGCAAGAGCGAAATCTCGCTGCTGAACAGGCCACCCACGCGCAAGAACGATGCAACGCACAGTCTATGACAACATGTGTA
>NW_013568430.1:370-528 GCF_000499745.2 Eimeria mitis
CTACTAAACAAGCCAGTTCAACCCGCTTCCCTTATCCACCATTGCTCGACGATGCAACGCTCGAGGCGAACTTTCTTCGTCACGCTAGCGTCACCGAATGCGCCTAAAAGTCTGTCGCATCCACTCAGGCTGAGATGCCGCTTCTCACAAGGCTGCTC
>NW_013568430.1:764-829 GCF_000499745.2 Eimeria mitis
CTATCTGAAATGAGCGTCCTCGGTCGTCTGCATTGGATTGCTGCAGCACCTCCTGCCGACAACGT
>NW_013568431.1:0-230 GCF_000499745.2 Eimeria mitis
ATATATATATATATATATATATATATATATATATATATATATATATATATATATATATATATATCTTATAAACATTTTGTATGCGTCATGCAGGCCCCGCCAAAGCCCCCGCGCACGTTTGCAGGGAAAGTGAGTTGCTTGCAGCTTTCTTAATGCTGCTGCTGCTGTTGCTGCTGCTGCTGCTGCTGCTGCTGCTGCTGCTGCTGCTGCCGCTGCGTGACAACTAAAAT
>NW_013568432.1:0-436 GCF_000499745.2 Eimeria mitis
GTGCGCTGAGTATCGTTTAGTTGCAGTTTGGAACGGAACAGGCGTTCGTTTTGTTTTATCTCTGCGTTTCTTCTTTGTCTGCTCGACGAGAGTATTTCGACGCTGCGATTTGTGTTAGCAAGGCAGAGTAGGACACTGCAAACAGCTTCAGTAAGTTGGAGGGGCACATTATGTGCAACGCAATACCTGATAGAAAGAAAAGGCGAGAACTCATCGGTTCGTTTCAAACTTTCCGTAGACTTGATGGCCAGTTCTGTCATTTATGATGACAGTTCTTCTAGGGCGAGCACGCCCAATGGGCTGCCCTTGGACGACTGTGCGTAGAACACAAGTCGTGAAACTACGCATTGCACTTGCTCAAAAAAACATGGACTTCGTAGTGCATCGAGTTGCTATAGGGAAACCTGTTATGCAGGAAGATGCGCTTGTTGGGAGA
>NW_013568432.1:560-732 GCF_000499745.2 Eimeria mitis
CAGGCACTCGGTCTGCACTTATGTGGCAATTGCCTTTCGTCTTGATCATATTCGGCTTTCGTCGATCTTACAACAAGAAATGAATTGACAGTGGTACCCCGCGCAGCACCATAGATCGTTTTGAAGCATGTACTAAGCTTGCGCTTGGGTCGCTTTTCTGAGTGGAACCGGC
>NW_013568432.1:832-918 GCF_000499745.2 Eimeria mitis
CTTTGTTCGGAATAGTTGCAATTAGCCAATCTGTCGCTTATTCCCCTTTCAGCTCGGCATCCCACGACAAAGTGTTCATAGCGCTC
>NW_013568433.1:0-1247 GCF_000499745.2 Eimeria mitis
TTTATTTTTTACGTTTGCTTTTGTGTTTCTCCTGATGTGCATATACACCGCAAGGTGTCTGCCTATACACCTCAACCACACCTCTTTCTATGTTCGTTTTATACTAAATATATATTTTATTTGTTTTTCTTTTTCTTTCTTTCTTTCTACTCTAGCCAGCAGCTACAAAACAAGTACAAATAAATAACTAATAGTGCATGCAAAAAATAAATAAAGATACAGAGACAGAGACAGAGTATAAAATAAAAAAAAAAAACAAAAGCTAAAAAGAAAGAAATAGAAAACAACAACAGAATAAATAAATAAGATTGAGAAGCCGCATGGGCGAGGTTTTTTTTTTTTTTTTGATTGACTGAATAATAAATTAATTAATTTATGCATATATTTATTTATTTATTTTATTTATTTAATTAATTAATTTATTTATTTGTTTGTTTTTTTGTCTGCATTTGAGGCGGCCGGTGACCCCGCTGCTCGCTTATATATTTATTATAATATGGAGACAAAATATATGTGCTGCAGCCCCTCTATTCCCTATCTCTTTCTCCTTAGAGAAAAAATATAAACCACGAGTCTTTGCTCCTCTGCTGCAGTTGCCTGCCTTGCTGCTGCCGCTACTGCTGCTGCTGCTGCTGCTGCTGCTGCTGCTGCTGCTGTTGTTGTTGTTGTTGTTGTTGTTGTTGTTGCTTCTAAGCCAAACGTGCGCCCTCGGATGCCTCTTCTTCCTCCTGCTCCTGCTCCTGCTCCAGCTCCTGCTGCTGCTGCTCCTGCTGCTGCTGCTGCTGCTGCTGCTGCTGCTGCATCTCTTCGTCGTGAAACACGCAGCAGAGAGGAGTAGAGGGGCCGCTGGGGGGATTGGCTACGGCGTTTCTCTCCCATTCTCTAGGGCAGGATAAACCATACGAGCGGCTCTGTCTCCTGCCTGTTCTTGCTGCTGCTCTTGCTGCTACTCCTGCTCCTGCTGCTGCTCCTGCTGCTGCTGCTACTCCTGCTGCTACTCCTGCTGCTGCTGCTGTTGCTGCTATCCCTTGAAAAGATGTTTCTCCCTCTCTTGCAGCAGAAGAGCTCGCATGCGGATCGCCTGCGTTTTGCTGCAGCCCCGCACCGGTCCCTGGCTCCCTCCTGCTGCTGCTACTACTACTACTGCTACTGCTGCTGCTGCTGCTGCTGCTGCTGGTGCTGCTGCTGTGTGTGCGTCGCTTGCGGAGAAACTCAAAGGCGTGGCGAACGCGAGCAGCAGAGCAGTG
>NW_013568433.1:1347-1767 GCF_000499745.2 Eimeria mitis
GCTGCTCCCTGGCTCCCTCCTGCTGCTGCTACTACTACTACTACTACTGCTGCTGCTGCTGCTGTCGCTGCTGCTGCTGCTGTGTGTGCGTCGCTTGCGGAGAAACTCAAAGGCGTGGCGAACGCGAGCAGCAGAGCAGTGGCGCGGCGGGGCCTCCAGCCGCTCCGGCGCCACCACAGAGAGCTGCGAGAAGCAGCCGTGGCGGACCCACTGGGGCTGCCCCTGGGCGTCGAGTGTCTCCTCATCGCACGATATAACATGCATCAGAGATGCATGCAGCTCGTTCAGTTGCTGCAGCAGCAACACACACAACAGCAGCAGCAGCAACAGCAATAGATGCAGCAGCATATGCAGCTACAGACAGATATATACACGCGGTGAAACAACACACAAACACTAAAAAAAAAAAAAAAAAAAAAA
>NW_013568433.1:1867-2021 GCF_000499745.2 Eimeria mitis
TACATGCATCAGAGATGCATGCAGCTCGTTCAGTTGCTGCAGCAGCAACACACACAACAGCAGCAGCAACAGCAATAGATGCAGCAGCATATGCAGCTACAGACAGATATATACACGCAGTGAAACAACACACAAACACTAAAAAAAAAAAAAA
>NW_013568433.1:2858-3191 GCF_000499745.2 Eimeria mitis
ACTAGGAGAAGGGGCACAGCTGCTGCTGCTGCCCCCATACCCTGCTCCTGCTGCTGCTGCTGTTGCTGTTGCGGAGGAGGAGGAGGAGGAGGCAGAGGCGGGGGATTGGGATCCTCCTCCTGCTGCTGCTGCTGCTGCTGCTGCTGCTGCATCCAGCTGGCTACGTAAACTCAATGGAACGCGAACGCCACCTGAAATACTCCCTGCTGCTGGTGGTGCTGCTGCTGCTGCTGATGGTAGCGATGGCGCTGCTGCTGCTGCTCCTGCTGCTGCTGGTTGTTCTACTGCTACTGCTGCTTCCTCTCGCTCTACAGATGTGTCTACTGAAGCTCC
>NW_013568433.1:3291-3957 GCF_000499745.2 Eimeria mitis
CGATGAATCTTCTGGGTGTTTGTGCAGCGAATCTAGGATCAAGTGGATCTCTTAAGAAGAGAAGTTTTGCGAATTTAACGTGGCCAGCGAAGTGTCTCGCCACTCTGCATGCGGCGTGTATCTCGCATACTTGGTCCCCAGCACTGATGAGGTCACAGCGCCAGTCTAGGGGTAAGGGATCGAAACCCCGAGGGCTCTCGCTAGGAGAAGGGGCACAGCTGCTGCTGCTGCCCCCATACCCTGCTCCTGCTGCTGCTGCTGCTGCTGCGGAGGAGGAGGAGGAGGAGGAGGAGGAGGCAGAGGCGGGGGATTGGGATTGGGATCCTCCTCCTGCTGCTGCTGCTGCTGCTGCTGCTGCTGCATCTAGCTGGGTACGTAAACTCAATGGAACGCGAACGCCACCTGAAATACTCCCTGCTGCTGCTGGTGGTGGTGGTGGTGCTGCTGCTGCTGCTGATGGTAGCGATGGCGCTGCTGCTGCTGCTGCTGCTGCTGGTTGTTCTACTGCTACTGCTGCTTCCTCTCGCTCTACAGATGTGTCTACTGAAGCTCCCGTTGCTTCGGGGCGTGAGAAGCTACACAGTTGCTGCTGCTCGTGCTGCTGCTGCTGCTCTTCCTGCTGCTGCTGCTCTTCCTGCTGCTGCTGCTCTTCCTGCTGCTGCTGCT
>NW_013568433.1:3985-4597 GCF_000499745.2 Eimeria mitis
GCTGCTGCTCCCGCATTTGGGGCGACCGCGAAGACGCCTCTGCAGACTCTGCTTTGCGAGGAGAGCGACCGGGGGGCCCCTCCATGGGGCCCCCCTGAACACCAGACTCACTCGAGGGGCCCTGCAAATCCGCGTTCTCGGTGCTGCACCGCTTGCAGCGCTCAGCGTCAGGCCCCGTGCTGCTGCCGCTGCTGCTGCTGCTGCTGCTGCTGCTGCTCCTGCTGCTGCTGCTGCCGCTGCCCCTTCTGTTGCTGCTGCTGCAACCAGGTGACTGTGGGGGCTCTCTGTGTAGTGAGGTGCGCGCACGCTTGCAGAATGGAGGCGCAGAGCGTCGTTGGGGAGAGGGGGCCCCCCTATCTTCTTGGGGGCCCTTGGGGGGGCTCCCAGGGGGGCCCTCAGGGCAGGCCTCAGGGGGGGCCTCAGGGGGCCCCTCAGGGGGCCCCTCAGGGGGGCCCCCAGCAGCGGCAACGGGGGACCCCGCTCCCTCATCTGTCTGCAGGGCCCCCTGCAGAGGGATGGGGGTCTGGCGAAGCAGCGCGTTGAGGTAGCGCTGCACTACGAAATCAAACTCGTGGTACTGCAGCAAAAAAAAAAAAAAAAAAAAAAAAAAAA
>NW_013568433.1:5113-5479 GCF_000499745.2 Eimeria mitis
CAGCAAACGCAGCAGCAGCAGCAAGCGATGCAGCAGCAAACGTTGCAGCAACAAACGCAGCAGCAGCAGCAAATGCTGCAGCAACAAACGCTGCAGCAGCGAACGCTGCAGCAGCAAACGCGCATGCACACCGCTGTTGCAGCGCGTAGGCAACGACCAACGCACTCCTCAACCCATCCCGGAGCATCAGCAGCAGCAGCATTTCCCCAGCAGCAACGCTCCAACAGCAACAGCAGCAGCAGCAGCACTGGCCAGCAGCAACTCCAGCAGTATCAGCCCCAGCACCTCAGCACCAGGAGTAAGATCAGGATAGCTATATATACTTATATATATATATATATATATATATATACATATATATATATA
>NW_013568433.1:5579-5851 GCF_000499745.2 Eimeria mitis
GGTGAGTGTATTTACCTTGAGAGCTGTATAGAATTCGCAGAAAGCCTCTTCTTCAGCCATGGGTGGAATGGGGCCAACGCGTTGAGCGAAGTGTTCAGTGGAGTGTATGTACACCTTTTCTCTATCGCATAGTTCTTTGAGCTCGGGGAGACAGAGACGGAGATAGAATTCCTGTACTGTACGAAGCCCAGCATTTGTAACTATAACAATTTGGGTGTGTCTCTGCTGCCTCAGCCGCCGCAGATCATCAAACAGGGCCTCCAGGGCCCCCA
>NW_013568433.1:5951-6196 GCF_000499745.2 Eimeria mitis
GAACGCGCATGCACACCGTTGTTGCCGCGCGTAGGCAACGACCAACGCACTCCTCAACCCATCCCGGAGCATCAGCAGCAGCAGCATTTCCCCAGCAGCAGCGCTCCAGCAGCAACAACAGCAGCAGCACTGGCCAGCAGCAACTCCAGCAGTATCAGCCCCAGCACCTCAGCAGCAGGAGTAAGATCAGAATAGCTATATACATATATATATACATATATATATATATATATATATATATATAT
>NW_013568433.1:6296-6583 GCF_000499745.2 Eimeria mitis
CCGGATGCATGCAACAGCCTGCTGCAACCCAAAATACAGCTGCACCTTTCGCCAGCACGCCATTATCCACCCCGTCGGTATCAGTGTGTTGTCCAAATCTAACAACACTAAACACGGGCGACGGGGGCCCCCCCCAGACCCTAAACCCCCAGCCCCAGGCTCTCTTCGCACACCAACAGAACCCGGCAGGGGGGCCCCCCCCTCGGGGGGGCCCCAATCAGGCAGCCCAGGGAACGGAGGATTCACGGGGGAACCAGCAGGAGCAGAACGAACAACTGCTGGCGCAG
>NW_013568433.1:6683-7269 GCF_000499745.2 Eimeria mitis
CAGATAGAATTCCTGTACTGTACGAAGCCCAGCATTCGTAACAATAACAATTTGGGTGTGTCTCTGCTGCCTCAGCCGCCGCAGATCATCAAACAGGGCCTCCAGGGCCCCCACCAACGCAGCCTGAGCGAGGCCCCGGCGAATGCATGCAACAGCTTGCTGCAACCCAAAGTACAGCTGCACCTTTCGCCAGCACGCCATTATCCACCCCGTCGGTATCAGTGTGTTGTCCAAATCTAACAACACCAAACACGGGCGACGGGGGCCCCCCCCAGACCCTAAACCCCCAGCCCCAGGCTCTCTCCGCACACCCACAGAACCCGGCAGGGGGGCCCCCCCCTCAGGGGGGCCCCAGTCAGGCAGCCCAGGGAACGGAGGATTCACGGGGGAACCAGCAGGAGCAGAACGAACAACTGCTGGCGCAGAAGGGGGACCCAAAGACGCAGCAACAGACCCAGGGGCCCCCGCATGCTGCTCTACACCGTCCCTGCCGGAAGCCGGGGCCCCCGGCTGCGTCTGTGCAGACTCTGCATAGGATAAGAGGCCCAGGTCAGGGGCCCCGGGGCCCTCGGGGTCCTCTGGGGTA
>NW_013568433.1:7369-10992 GCF_000499745.2 Eimeria mitis
CGCTGCTCTACACCGTCCCTGCCGGAAGCCGGGGCCCCCGGCTGTGGCTGTGCAGACTCTGCATAGGATAAGAGGCCCAGGTCAGGGGCCCCGGGGCCCTCGGGGTCCTCTGGGGTACCAAGTGAAGCCGGGTCCCTCAAGCCCTCTTCTTCTGGGGCCCCCAAAGGCAGGGGTTCGGGGCCTTCTTCGGGAGAAGACGAAGAAGCAGCAGCAGATGCAGACCAGCATGAATGCGCCTCAGACAAAGGCAAATGCCCCCTGCTTCCCTCTGCAGCGGCACCATCTGCAGGGGAGCAGTGGCCCTCGTCTGTACCCTGAGGCCCCTCCGAGGAAGCACAGGGCCCCCGGGGGGCCCCCGGGGGGGCCCCTTCCCAGCATCTTGCCCCAGAAGGCTGCGCGAGCTGCCCATATATCGGGCGCATCCACTGTTCGAACGAAGAGAGGGGGCCCTCAGGGGCCCCGGCGCTGCAGGGGGTCTTGCAGTGGGGACTGCCCACAGGGAAATCTGCTGCTGCTGTTGCTGCAGCAGCAGCAGCCTGGGCCCCAGGAGCTTCCAGGGCCTCAAAGACATCTAATAGTTCGTACCCTGTGCGGAAGGGGCCGGANCCTGGGCCCCAGGAGCTTCCAGGGCCTCAAAGACATCTAATAGTTCGTACCCTGTGCGGAAGGGGCCGGAAGAGGTACCCGTGAGGTCTTGGGGTTGGGGTGTTTCGGGGCCGAAATCATGGGGAGCTGCATGCTGCGGCAAAAGGGGCCCCTGTCTGTCCTCAGCAGTGTCTAGGGGCCCCCCGTTGGTACGCTGCACCATATCTAGAGACCTGCAGGGGCGTTGTTGAGTATATATAAGGCTCCTGCCTGTTCACGAGCAGCTAGTGAATTGCGCTTCAGGGGGTTGTCTTTGCCTCAGAGGAAATCAATGCCTCAAGGGCCCCTCAGCCAGAAAGATAGAATTGCTGCAGAGATGTGCCGCTGTTGGTGGCTGGCGCGAGTAGATGAGCAACAGACAGGCATACAGCATCTCATCCTCAGAGCGCATGCAACACGCAGCAGCCGAGTGCAGCAGCATGCAGCTGCAGCAGTAGCAGCAGCAGTAGTAGAAATTCAGGCGGAGCTCGGGGATGAGCTACAAACACCCTTTGTGAGAATCGAATCCTGGGTAGATGCCGTCAGCCCAGAGACCATTCTTAAAACCAGCAACAACAGCAAACACTGTACAGGACAAGCGGCTGCCTCGTTCGGCGAGCCCTACGCCGTGAAACCTGAAGCTGCGCCCTATGATTCGAGGGGACAGACNCGGCTGCCTCGTTCGGCGAGCCCTACGCCGTGAAACCTGAAGCTGCGCCCTATGATTCGAGGGGACAGACCTCGCAGAGAGTCCGTGAGAATAGACGTAAGGAGAAACAGCGGCTCCTGCGGTGGGTTGAGAGGGCTAAGACAGGGGCCCCCAGAAAGGGGTGCTGCCCATTTGGTGTGTACAGAAGAGGAAGGGGAGGAGGAGGCGGCGCGCTAAGCCGAAGGAAATATGAAATAAAGACCTTCAGAGAAAGAGGGTTGTGCGCTTTGCAAAGGATTTGAGAATGAGGTGGTGGGGGGCGTCGGTAGCTGGCGCAGAGGGGAGGGTGGCGGTTCTGTTTGTTGGCTTGCAAGAGCAGGAACACCAGCTGATTACGGCGGCAACTTAGCGCTTTCTTCAGAGAAAAGAAAGAAAATGAAGAAATTGCACGAATAAGAAGAAATTCCTTCATAAAAGCGTCTTTAAAGAGGAGGATCACGAGGTGTTCAACTTCTGCCACACCGCAGCCGAGCTCGACGGTCAACGCCGCCGCACACTCGTATTAAGCCGACAGACGCAGCCCTCTTTATCTTAATTTCATATCTTTATGTATTTTATTGCCTGTGTTATTTTGTTTCAAAACTTTCAGGCAAAGAATTCGCATATTGAGATGCCTTGAGCGCTCTGCCACCGCGCGCTCATCTCGGGGGGTACTGCTACGGCACAAGAGCGGTGCCTCCTTGCAAGACGGCGGAAAATATCGCAAATATGTGAAAATAATCTAAATTTTGGNCACAAGAGCGGTGCCTCCTTGCAAGACGGCGGAAAATATCGCAAATATGTGAAAATAATCTAAATTTTGGTTTTTAATTGAATATTAAAAAGCGAAGAAAGCCGCAATGATGCTTTTGTGACGATTTATGCGGGCGTTCTGTGTACACACCACGCCACAGCCACCGCCGACCCATCGCCTTAAGCTCATCTCAGCACAGCACGAGTTCGTGTCTCCCATGAAAGCCGAATTTTTCACATATGGCTGAAACTCCAAAGAAGGCGGTGGCTTATGTCTGCATGAGTGTCAATACAATGGAACCAGGCACCTCTTCTAGACCCGGGAACACCATCACTGAAATCCAGCGCCGCTGCAAAAGTAAATATTTACTCTGGCTGTCTAATACTCAGTTCGCACTTTTAGTGTTTTTCCTCAAAGAAGTGGACAGCAAACACTGAGTAGAGATCACTGTATTCTGCTCCTCAACACAAGCTTGCGCTTCTAGCGCCTCACCCCGTTGCGTGTTGCAGTTTTGGGGTTTACAGAGTAGCGAGGGTCATCGACCTTGTCTTAGATAGACAGAACCGTCGTGAGCTTCAATCGAGTCGGAACACTATAAGTTTAGATGCCAATATACATAAAAATGGAGCCAAAAACACCCCGCAACAATATATTAACCTGTCCCACAATACTTGAAATACTATAAATGACTTGTTTACACCAGGCATGCTGTGCACACCAAAGCCCAGGGGCGTGGGAATGAGTATTATGCGAAGAAAAGACAGAAAAGACAGCAAACTCCGTGCTGAACTGCAACGTTTTTCTCACCGCATCTAACACTTGAAGGCACCCGCACGTGCAACCGCAACCACCCCGCGAGAGCTGGGTGTACTTGCTTTGTAGGCAGTGTTTAAACACATAGCCAAACTAAAAGCCATTAGAGGCATATAAAACACCAACTGTACACAGACCAGGTTCCATAGACCGCTGCTTCTCTTGGTTTATGAATGCCCTGCGAGCCTCTGACGGCGGGCTGCTGCTAGCAGTAAAGAAGTAAATACTCGTCTAGAAAGTGAACATAAAGAGAATCTTCTATTGTTTTGTTTATGTGAAAGATCAAGGTTTTCTTCTTGTCTTCTCTGTACAGCGGGACGCAGTCCCAGCAGTAGTCTGAGCCCGTAGTGAGGCCACCGTACCCACAGCTGAAGCAAAGGGAAGCAAATTGAGTGCAAGACGAGCAGAATCCAAGTATTTCTACTTACAGTTACACGTACACGCATATATATATATATATATATATATATATATATATATATATATAGGTTTCCTGCCATGTCTCTCGGCCTTCAAAAGTAGTAGTCTGCACAGTATGTGCAACTTTTGCGAGTACTTTCTCTGCATGCAACGCCTCCGATGAATTCTCTTTATTCGTGATGCAATGCCGAGACGGTATGCTTGCTTTGTTTAATATTTTATACAGTTTTTCCGTGTATATCTGCATGGTCTACTGCTGTATGCGTTACTTTAAATATATATATATATATATATATATATATATATATATATATATATATATAT
>NW_013568433.1:11034-11791 GCF_000499745.2 Eimeria mitis
TGTCCCTGTCACCATGTTTTATGGCTGCATGTTCAGTTGGATTTTGCTGCTTGGACATAGCCATTCTGTACGTGTCTGTTTCTCTCTGTTTCTGTTTCTATTCTGCACGTGTGGGTGCCTTCAAACGTTAGCTGGAGCTGTGTTTCTGGGTTTGTGAGACTGCAGCATGCATGCAGACGGCGAGGAGGAAGAGTAGCGGTATGTCAAGACAAGGAATGTTTGTTGTTTGTCGAGTGACAACAAAGAAAGCCAACAAAAGCAACAGTGCAATTACAAAAAGCACAACAGCAATACGCGCTGCGTGCAGCTACAAAGCCAAAAGCTCAGCAAAAACAAAACCAAAAAGGCAAAAATCCCCTCGCTACCCCCCGACGATTTCATATAACATTTCTCCTCAGGTAAGATATCTCCTCAGGTGTAATTCTTCACCCGCGGGATATCCCAAGGCCCGCTGATCTCACTGCAAGCGAAGCGCACAGACAGCAGAGACAGCTGTGTTGTTGCAGCAACGAAGTGTACAGACAGCACAGACTGTTGCAGCAACGCAGTGTACAGACACGCCGCCGAAGCAAAGAGCAGCAGCACTGATAGCAACCACAACGGCCAAGAAAAAATAATACACCACATAATACCAGAATAACAACAGTAAGCAGCAGCTACAGCCACAAGAAAAACAACAGCAGCAACAGTTTCTCACTTTTTGTATTTCTGCGACCTAATGAGCCAATACGGCCCGACAAAGGTGATGAAGAACATC
>NW_013568433.1:11891-13082 GCF_000499745.2 Eimeria mitis
GTCACCATGTTTTATGGCTGCGTGTTCAGTTGGATTTTGCTGCTTGGACATGGCCATTCTGTACGTGTCTGTTTCTCTCTGTTTCTCTTTCTATTCTGCACGTGTGGGTGCCTTCAAGCGTTAGCTGGAGCTGTGTTTCTGGGTTCGTGAGACTGCAGCATGCATGCAGACGGCGAGGAAGAGTAGCGGTATGTCAAGACAAGGAATGTTTGTTGTTTGTCGAGTGACAACAAAGAAAGCCAACAAAAGCAACAGTGCAATTACAAAAAGCACAACAGCAATACGCGCTGCGTGCAGCTACAAAGCCAAAAGCTCAGCAAAAACAAAACCAAAAAGGCAAAAATCCCCTCGCTACCCCCCGACGATTTCATATAACATTTCTCCTCAGGTAAGATATCTCCTCAGGTGTAATTCTTCACCCGCGGGATATCCCAAGGCCCGCTGATCTCACTGCAAGCGAAGCGCACAAACAGCAGAGACAGCTGTGTTGTTGCAGCAATGAAGTGTACAGACAGCACTGACTGTTGCAGCAACGCAGTGTACAGACACGCCGCCGAAGCAAAGAGCAGCAGCACTGATAGAAACCACAACGGCCGAGCAAAACTCATACACCACATAATACCAAAATGACAACTGTAAGCAGCAGCTACAGCCACAAGAAAAACAACAGCAGCAAAAGTTTCTCACTTTTTGTATTTCTGCGACCTAATGAGCCAATACGGCCCGACAAAGGTGATGAAGAACATCCTGCAGTAACCACACAAAGAAGGAAACAACAAAATACAGAGCATCGCCAAACAGCTACAGACGCGTTCTCATTGTTCTAGCCGCTGCTTGTAGTTGTTGTTGTACTGTTCTGTTGTTTTACACACAAAGCAACTAAGAAGGTTCTCGAACCCTAAACCCTAAACCCTAAACCCTAAACCCTAAAAGAGCTGCACAGACACCTCTGCAGCGGGGAGAGGCTCTGCGTTGCTCACAGGAAAAGGTACAGCAGCACGTTGCTGCCGGATCCCTCGATATACACCAGAGCAGAAGTCAGCAGAATTAAAAATGGAGTCACCACGTATGTGCAGGCCCACGAATTCCACAGCTGCAGCATACACCCCAACAAAGCTGCTATTTCCGCTAAGCACATCTCTACCCCTATGCTCCTGAACTTTCACAAATATATATATATATATATATATA
>NW_013568434.1:0-182 GCF_000499745.2 Eimeria mitis
ACCCAGCAGCAGCAAGAGCAGCAGCTCGTCGCTGCTGCTGCCGCTGCTGCTGCTGCTGCTGCTGCTGCTGTTGCTGCTGCTGCTGCTGCTGCTGTTGGGTTTTTGTAGACGAGCCGTTTGGTGTGTCGCTGCGGCGTTTTTTTCTGCTGCTGCTGCTGTTTCTTTCTGCTTTTTTTGCTGCA
>NW_013568434.1:379-532 GCF_000499745.2 Eimeria mitis
GAGAAGGGATGCAACATACACCTTCTGCTGCTGCTGCTGCTGCTGCTGCAGCTGCTGCTGCTGCTGCTGATTCTCGTGCTGCTGCTGCTGCTGCTGATGATGATGCACTTGCTGCTGGTGCTGCTGTCGAGTCTCCTGCTGCTGCTGCTGCTG
>NW_013568434.1:649-826 GCF_000499745.2 Eimeria mitis
CTGCTGGTGCAGCAGCAGCAGCAGCAGCTGCTGCTGCTGCAGCAGGTGCAGGAACGAAGCGTACGTTGCAGTGCTGCTGCAGCAGAGGCATCAGCATCTGCTGCTCCGCCAGGAGCTGCCTATACACCCGAGCAGGCTGCAGCGGGAAGGGGGCCTTGCGGTGTATCTGCTGCAGGC
>NW_013568435.1:0-756 GCF_000499745.2 Eimeria mitis
AGCAGCAGGATCTAGCAGCAGCAGCTGCTGCTGCTGCTGCTGTTGCTGCTGCTGCTGCTGCTGCTGCTGCTGTTGCTGCTGCTTGTCGAGTAGGGGGAAGGCAGGCGGACGATCGGGGAGGGTCCCCTTTGCTGCTGCTGCTGCTGCTGCTGCTGCTGTTGCTTGTGTTGCTGCAGCAGCAGCAGCAGCAGCAGCAGCAAGCGGAGAACATGTAACAACCCAGGGAGCAGCAAGATGTCTATACAGCTGCTGCTGCGGCTGCTTCAGAGCAGCAGCAACAGCAGCAACGCATGCACTGTCTCCTCCTCTATAAGGAGACAAAACCCCACACAGCTGCACAACAACAGCTTCTATTTCACATATTCCTGCTGCTGCTGCTGCTGCTGCTGCTGTTCCTGCTGCTGCTGCTGCTGCTGCTGCTGCTGGCGGTGGTGGTGCTGCTGGTGGCGGTGGTGGTGGTGGTAGTACTCCTGCTGCTCCTGCTCCTGCTCCTGCTGCAGCCCCTGCAGCACCAGCAGCAGCAGCAGCAGCAGCAGCAGCAGCAGCAGCAGCAGCAGCAGGTTCTAGGGTGAGGAGACAGCGGAATACGTCCCCAGGGTAGAAGCGGGGCTGCGAGAGAGACACCCCAACACGGAGACACCCCGCGCGCTGCTGCGGGTTCATTGCTGCAGCAGCAGCAGCAGCATCTGCTGCTGCTGAGTGTAACCCCGGAGGCCCCCCAACACCTGCAGCCTGGGGCGCCGCCAGCAGCTGTAT
>NW_013568436.1:0-197 GCF_000499745.2 Eimeria mitis
GACTCCAGCACACCTGCAGCCAACCCCCGCCCTTTCTATATATTCTAATAAGGGTACCAAACAAGAGGGGGCCCCTTGGGGGCCCCCCTGTATAACCCTTGGGGGGCCCCTGTGCTGGGCTCCTTGTAGGCCCCTTGGGGGCCCCCTGCGTACCCCTTTGGGGCCCCTTTAGGGCCCCTGGGGGCCCCATGGGGGCC
>NW_013568436.1:411-558 GCF_000499745.2 Eimeria mitis
AGGGTTGCGAGGCCCCTGGGGGCCCCGGAGAACCCGCAGTAGAGGACCTTAGGGTACCGGAGGGGCCCCCTGCACACACAGGGCTGAGGGGCCCCCCAGAACCTCGTAACACTCGCTGGGGGCCCCCCTGCGAACCCCTTTGGCTGG
>NW_013568436.1:745-826 GCF_000499745.2 Eimeria mitis
CTGCTGGGGGGCCCCCCACCACTGTCTATACCTGCGGTTGCTGTGTCGGGGGGGCTCCTTGGGCCCAGAGGGGCCCCTGCA
>NW_013568437.1:0-28329 GCF_000499745.2 Eimeria mitis
CCGATTGTCTCACCGGAAACATCTGAGCTCACCCACCGCCTTCATTTAACTTGTTGAACCGACTTTTGTTGAAAGATGCAAAGTCTAGAACTTTTGTATCGTATGCGCACTTGTAGCCTCTAATGTTTCAACAACTCACCACTGTATTTGAGCCCATCTGGGCTTGCTCTCGGGCCTTTCGCTCCAATATGCTTTTATCGCCTTCTTTTTAGAAAATATCTCTTTCCGCGTGACAAATATAGAGATTGTGTGCTACACTGGAGGTACGAGATTGTGGAGATACTTGTCTGCGGCGAGCCGACGGCTACCTCGTGAAGAAGGCACACTCCGTGCGATTCTGGGGCCCTACCAGGTCAACACGTGAATTGTTGAGGTGTCTCCACTGCGAGAAGACTACAGTGCTTTGCCTTGTCAACTAACTTGGACTTTGAATCGCCTCCGTTCGGAGGTGCGCAGTCTCGCCGAAAAGCCTTCCAACCAGCAAACTACTGTCGTCTTATTGACAGAGGCTGTTACAGTGTGGATGCATAAGCAGACGGACACTCTGCCCAATGATGATGAGCAGCGTACAGGATGTAGATGCGGACGCTCGCCTGCTGGAGGACGGCAGAGCAGCTCCTGAAAATGTTCACCCCGACGACATCTCTTCATGGGAGAAAACGACCCAAAGAAAGAGATATATCCGGAATGCTCAGTGCCTGTTGGTGTTCAACTTGGCAGTGGGTCTTATTCTTGCTTCACTCTTGGCGTCTTTCTGTATAAAGTGCGTTCTTATTCCCGGACCCCCCCCCCCNCCCCCCCCCCCCACCGGAACGAACATAAGAGCGGCAGCAAAAATGCTGATAGCTCCGTTCACCACTTCGGAATGGATTGAGGAAGGCGCGTAGAGTCTGCATGTGTTCACAGACCGGGTCTGGATTACCCCTGGATGCCTCACCGTCTTCAACGTGTGTCCCTTCTGCTGCTTGCTTGCGAGTTCCACCTCTTCTTCGTTGCCCCCCCTATCTGCCTGCTCTGGAGGCTGTGCTCTGTTTCCAAGCTAAACCAAGGTGAGCGTCTTCAAAACTGTCCTGTTTTTCTTCCTGAAACCGCCCACGGTTGTGCCCGAGTCGTTCAGGGTCAGCTCGCAAAGCCACCTATGTTTACTTTGTGTGCGTTTTGCAGGTACAGATAACGGCCGCGACTCTGTGTGCATCCTTATTCTCTCAGTGTGTGAGTTTGGCTGCGGCGCATGCGCGTCAGCAATGAGCGCGTTTAGCATCTATACAGGAAAGATACTTGCTCCGAGGGATGCTTCGAATGGCTTGATCACAGTATTATCTTTCGGAATGGGGGCGTGTCTACTATTCACCCTCCTTGGGAACCCGAAATTTCATATTGCGAAGAGCATCAACAGTCGAGCAGTCCGGTAAGTCAGGGGGGAAGGCGCTGGAAGGTTGCTCATCGGCTGTTCCAACAGAAACTAGTTAAGACCAAATAAGGTACCCGCGCTTACGCGGCAACCCCCTACACGCACAATTTTTTAAGCACTTGCAGCTGCCTCTGGCGCCCGTCTTTGTTTGACGATGCACCCTGAACTGCGTGTTCTTCGTCAGGTTTGAAGCAGAGCTCTCCGTAACGGGGGCAATCTTGAATATGACGTTAGCTCTCTCTGCTGCTTTGGCAATCGCGCAGTCCAGCCTTCCTGGAAAGAAATTGTCGGTAAGCAAACGCGAGGCAAGGCAAAGGCTATTGTATTTATGCTGTGTCATGGCCATAATCGTTTGCCACGATTGCATTGCCCAATCATCGGAAGTGTGTTAGAGCTCAAGTGGCGCTGCGCTACATTGACTGCGATCGTTTACTATGCTTCAATGCCTCTGATCCTTGTGCGATCGCAGGTCATTGGAGCGGCCGAGTACCCAGTCATGTTCTTCGGCGCTCTGCTTTTGGTGAAGTCCCTCACGCACCTGACAAAAGAACTCTTGCACCACCGAAAGGCAGTGCCGGCGGATAGCACGACGCAATGAAGCTGGCTCAGTCTGTGGCCAGGAGTGATTTTTTTTGTTTTTGGCAGTCGACATCCCCAAAAGATCAAGGGTGATGTGAAGCTAACGAGAGCATGGCCAGCAACTGGTGGAATTTGCCTCCCAGTGCAGTGCCCAAGCCTCGCCAAACTAATGCCCCTGAACGTTTAAAGCTTGCGCTATCCTTTCTCAATTGTGACCTCCACCACTGCAACCGTTGGATCAGTCCGATTCAGTTGCGTCTTCTACATGATCCCGACAAGTTCACTGCACGTGCATTGCCAAAAACGCCTTACGCAAATACATCCACAGTCTCATCACCATAAGTCGAACACCACATTAATTCAACCCCACCCAACCCGTTGGGCAGGGTCATCAGTGCCTGCGCACTACATTAGCGTTCCAAGTGTCTGTCTCTGTGTGACGAACTGCACTATTCAACCCCCTTGACCGTCACAACGGTCGCTGGGCTGCTGCCTCTGGAATGGAAACACAGGCAAGCATCGGGGGAGCTAGAGAACCCTTGCTCATTCTTGCACTTTGCAGTGTAGGAACAGTTGTTGGACTACTTTAACTGTTCGTCAAGAGCACGGATTTCAGCATCATCAAGCTCTCCAGGCTCTCGCTCCTCGCACTCTGTCAGCGAGGTTTCATGCAGGGTTGGTGCTGACGACACAGCTGTCTCCGTGCGCTCTGTGTGTGACCACACGTCCGCTTCTGCAGTTCTTTGTCTGCGAATCCGCTGCCGCTTAAGCCTCCTCTGCTCCCTGTTCTGCTCATCCCATATAAATCGCTTGTCTTCTCGAGGAATCCTGCGTCGGTCCACGCACATGCTCTAGTCCTTTATCGAGCCACAATATTCGCGGGCGGTCCTGCCGCTGGAACTGCCTGGGTTTCACACCGTATGGTGCAAATAGTTCGAATAATCCTACTGTCCTGACCTGGAGGCCTCACGGTCGACAGTGCTCTTCTACACGCGCCGAAGGAAAGTTTACGTGCTTCGTCTGCTCACCTGTCCTGTAGAAGACGCAAAAAGACGCCTCCTGGCGTGCGACGACGTCCATCCTTTGTCAGCATTCCGCCACTGGCTTCGATTTGCTAAGGCACAGTAAACAGAACAAATGTATATAATGCGCTTGCAGTATCAGCACCACGGGTGAGATCCTGCCAAACTATTTGCTACCGCTCGGGTGTCACGGTGCTTGAACAACTGCATTTCGCTACTTACCAAAGTTTCCTCAAGCAATTCTGCGCATTCTGCAACGCCTCTGCGGTGAATAGCACGCTCTAGTAACGCAGTATTCTTTTCCTTTAGAAGAGCGCACAGCCGTACAAGGCAATCAACCTCCGATTCATCTCGAAGTAGCTGGCGGACGCCATTCAGAATCTCCGCACGAATTTCGGCCTCCTCAGCGCCGTCTGAATCGGGATGACAAATGATTTTACGGAAAGGACTTTCCGAGATCAAACAACTGCTACCGAGTTGCCGCTCCACAATGGGAGGCATTGGATCACCCCTTTCAAGCAGCTTCTGAACTCCATTTTGGTCATTTGTAGTTGCCACGCTACACCCCCATAAAAAGGCTCCTCCTTCTTCGTCGTCAGCATATAAGCGCTTCACGCCCCTAGGATTTCCCGTGTCGCCCCTATTGGAACTCGCGTCCTTCAGTGCAACGCAGTGTGCATTCTCCGTAAGAACTGGGGGCCGCCTTGGCACTATACCAATTCGGCGCCCGCGCTGATGCATTCCCACAATGGATCGCCTTTTTGGCCGAAGTCTGTTTGCAGCGTCTAAACACGCCCGCTGATTGGTCTTGGTTGCCGATGGGCTCCCCTGTCTACTGTTGTTTCCCTCGAGAAAGCTTGCAATACACTCCTCGCTCGTATGCGTATGCTTGGTTGCCCTCTTTGTTGCCTTTAACATCAGAATGTGCCCCCAGTTTGGAGTTCGCAATGGTAGAGAAAAGGGATCAGTATGTATCGACGGGCTCTGCAGTTGCGTTGAGACTCGGGGAAGAGGCCAAGGGAAACAGGAGATATATAAGCAAGTTATTACACCCTTGCCGGCCTAATTTGCTAGCAAATGGCCTCTGTCGAGTAATAGCAAGGCACTTTTGACTGTTCTTGGGGCCCGGATATGGCATGGCACACAGCTTCGCAGCATGCATGGAAGCTCGGAAATGCCTGGAAATCTGAATTTGAAAAAGCTTTTCCCCTCTCCATAGCGTTTTAATCGGAGTGTTGGGCCTCGTTATGTGATTCTTGCATCCGAGTCTGCGCTGGATACATGCAGCAGGAATGCAAGGTGATCGGTGCAAGTAGTGCACGGCCACTACAATAGAGCTCAAGTGGAACCCTCAGGAACCTTGTTAGATGTACAATACTAATGAAGATAAATAGTAATACTTTAGATAGAAATTTAAGATAACCAACTCAAGAATACTCGGCAGCCATACCAGTTTAGGGCTGGGTGTGATAACTGATGCTGTGGTTGAGACTCTGACTGACTGCAGAGTCTCCAGGGATAATTGTTATTCTTGGGTTTCCCTCCTAATATTATTCGACTCAAATGTTAAAGTGATCGTCCTTAAAACATATTCGAGTCCTAATAGTATAGATGGCTGTTGGGCTGTGTTTAGGGTTTGAACCCAGTAGCGTTGACTTGAGGTATCTAGGTAGTAACAGCAGAAAGCCCTCTTCACTACAGTGCTTGTCTTGTATGCTCGAGGCAACTAGAGAATATTATCAGGCAGTAACGTTAGCCTGGAAGAATTCGAACCTCTTTTTTATGCTGCTGAAATTACGTGTGAAGAACAGCGGAAGGCTTTCAAGCCCCCGCTTCTGTGGAGTGGTGGACTAATTTTGATGCAGCAGAGCATGTCGGCACTCGCGTGCACCTACATTTGTGCATGGTGGCGTTTCTGTGCCATGTACGTGTTTAGCAACTGGCTGCGGTGTTGGGGGAAGCATCAGGCGAGAGGAGTGACGGATATTCGCTCATAAGGTNCATAAGGTACATAGTTAGTAACAGCAGGGCCCAATGTTCACTACATTGGGCGACTGTTCCGGGAAATTATAACCTGAGACATCTCGTTTTCTTGGTGGATGCACAACTACGGGAGCTACTCACACGTTTGCGTATGGGATCTGCATACCCAGAGTCAGTTGCGCACATGCTACTACTTAACGGGAAGAACCTAAGTGGAAAACAGATGTAGGATTTACTGGCGAAGAGAACCCCGTGACACGAGACAAACAGCAAAAAAGGCGCAGAGAAGGATGGGAAGTCTACCCTGTCGATCTAGAGAAGTTCTCACGAGAGACCTGGAAGAGATTTCCTGACCCAGTTCATGAGTCACTCTGCCCAACCTACAACCTCTGATCACTGCGTCAGATCTGATGCAGGATGCTCTGGATCACAGGTGACATGTTGTCACCGGAAATATTAAGTTAAGGTAGTTCCAGAAAACGGCGATACTATGAGAGCATTCTTGCAATCAGCGGAAATAGAACACGAGAGAGACGGTATAGACCGGAAGGACTGGGGACAAGAGATACGAGATACGCACGTACCTAGTAGAGAAAGCTGTCGAGCATTTGTATCATCTACGAGCCTCTGGAGCAGACTTCGAGAACTGGGAGTAGGTTAGAGAAGAATTGCTTACCCAATTCTGTGGGATATCAAGGGAAGATCTGATAATCCGTTTAGCAGGTGTTCCTTGTAAGGGTAATCCTGTACGCTATGCGGCAGCATTTTTGTCGGAATTTAATCACGGTGAACCTCTTCCATCTGAAGATGCGCTGAGCTTATTCAAAGCCAATCTACTTGATGATATTCTTCTAGCTCCGGCAGAGAACGGGCAGAGAACCTTAATGGCCTGGAAAAATGCTACCGAAGCGTTGAAGGAAGTTGTAGAAAGAGAAACGAGCTACTAGACGCGGCGAGAAAATGCAGAATAATGGTACAACAACTGCGTCAGCGGAGGGAAGCAAACCATGGTGATAACCAGTTGGACGATAACTGAGTAACTCCATTAGCACAACGTGGACTGCGGAATACGGCACGTTTTGAATGTAAGGGCAAGGGACACAATGCGCGACAGTGTCCATCACGCGAAGAGGCATTAAGGCAAGCAGAAGAATTGTGTATGATGTGTGGAGGCATGGAAAACTGTGCTAGAGACTGTACAACATTTGTTAGAAAAATGATAGAGACAAAGCAAGACCCTAGTAGACAGTCAACACGTCTCGGCGCCGAACGAAATGAGCGTTTAAACGGGGAAGCCTAGGCTTTTGGGGAGACGGGCGTACTAGGAGGTCTAGTCTTGGTAAAGGGGTTATCTGCGCAGTAGAGACAGGGCCTAATCCCATTCCAGTCTCTCCAGATTAGGGAAGGAAGTTGACGAGTGCAAGGAATTTACCTAAGGTGGAACCTAACGAACCACAGGAGTACCAGCAGCCGTCAGCTGGGCTGAGTGAGTCAAAGTCAGCAAAGTTACAACCAGAAGAGACAGGAAAAGAACTGAGACACGCAGTAACAAGCAAACTGAGGCGTCAGAAGAGGGCTATAGGTAAGAGGTGAAGGATGTAGTATCGCTTTGATGGAGACACATCTGTGTAGGAGAACTCCCTACGAAGGGGGGCATGATGTGTAGCGTGGGATCAAGAGCAGCCCTATGATTAGATTTAGCTGGGCGTAAATGTGAGGCACGCTTAGCTACTGAATCATCGGGAAGTTTTCTTAGTCCTCAGACAGAAGATTGCTCAAAGCTTTCGGCGCAGCTATTGGCAGAAGCGGGTTAGGGCAAGAAGCAAGTGATGTAGTACCGCAGTGGTGGCAGGAGGTCTGTATAAGAGAAGACTTTTGTGAAGAGAGGGCGTTTAGTAATGTGAGAAGAGCATGAGTACGCGGAGCGTAGGGGGCTGAGATCCCTTCTACGGTGCTTTCTCATCCAGGGGCTTCGGGGTGTTTCATTCTGTCAAAGGCAGTCGAACGACAACAGTCGAAGACCGAAACGCCAAGTACCGTCGAGAATGTTGACGGGTATGGGCAACCTTCTCCGAACTAGTGTGGACACACCAGAAAAGGGCACCATTCTAGGGGTGAGCCACAGGTCCCCTGCGGAGCAGGCACGCAGGATATTGGCCCAAAAGTTGCAGCCGTGTCGGCAGTCTTTCCGCAAAAGGAGATGGAGAAAGTGCCCGTGCACTCGCACGCGTACTACTCTCACAATCGGTCTCAGGTTGCACAACGGGGTGGCTCACACATACGAAGATAGATGAGAAACTTGCCCATGTTCGCAGACACAAAAAGCGGATCACTAAGAGGAGAGGTAGAAAAAGAAAGGAAAAGAAAAAGAGGAGAAGAAGGAGAAAGAAACAAATAGATAGAGTTAAGGAAAAAAACGGGACAAATGAATAAGCATAATTAGAGTAGTAGACATAATAATAATTATTCCAATAAGCGCCCTAGCAGTATTACGCATCGTACAAACCCCACTACCCTAGGACCGTGGAACAACCCAATACCAACACAAAGAAGGGGGTAGAGGAAGAATAGAGAAAAAGGGAGTTGGGAATTTACACAATCTAAGGAGGCTGTGTTGAGTCCCGGCAGGGGGGAGGTTGTAGTGCACAGGCACTACAACCTTACTAGTGGAACCCTCAGAGTCCTTGCTAGATGAAAGAGACAAATACGACACTAATAAAGGAACATTGTAATAGTTTAGATAGAAATTTAAGATAACCAACTCAAGAATGCTCGGCAGCCACACCAGGTTAGGGCTGGGTGTGAGACTGATGCTGCGGTTGAGACTCTGACTGACTGCAGAGTCACCCGGGAGAGTCATTATTCTTGGATTCCCCTCCTAATATTATTGGGTTCGAATGTGTTTTAAGGACGATTACTTGAATATATAGTCTAAATAGTATAGATGGGCTGTGCTTAGAGTATGGATCTAGAGTTTGGACCCAGTAGGGAAGACATAGGGTACATAGGCAGTAACAGCAGGGCCCGCTCTCCACTACACCTGGGCCCGGCAGTGCTGAATATGCACATTCAAGTAACTTCGCTGCTTGACCTTCAAATACCAGGGAAGGCAATTCGGTATGTAATATATCCAGTTTGCCTTTTCTGGTAGAGCTTGCTAAGGTCGTCTTGCCCCAGCGCAGAAACATTCATCCTATCTGGTGCTTGCTCCAACAAGCATGCAGGGACTTGTTTGTTTGAGAACTACTTCACTGCAACTTCCTCTTATTAACATTTCATATGTTAGCTAGCGTGGGCAGGACCTCTCCACAGTAGTGCATGAGCCAGTTGCTGAGAGCTGGGCGGTCCTGTCTCTAAGGCGAACAGGGCAAAGAAGAGGCAGGTACAATCTCAGGGACTTACTTCATGGCGTCTACAAGATCCAGATGACTCGGAAGACCTTAGGATGAATCTATTACGCCAAGCAGCTGGGCGGCGTGCGAGTCTTCGGTCATTCGTCGCAAGGGGTCGCATTAGCAATACCATTGGTTACAGCCTAGCAGGAACCACTAGGAGAACCGCTCAAAATACGTCTGATGATACTTTTGTTGGTTGCGGAACCCAAGCAGAGAGGGGCGGTGCTCCTGGCCAGAATGCTCAGACCAAAACTAGCGCAACCCGGAGGGACTCCGAACTCAACTCTGCTGAACATACACCATCATGGCAACAGAACTATACACGCGCCACCACAGTGTGCCATGAGAAAGCAGCAGATCAACTCACTCGCCACTTCCGCCACGAGTGTTTAAAGTCCGGATACGTCGGCGAGGTACCACTGCGTGGAGAGGCAGATTGTAGCTTTTTCCACATCCTAGGGACCTGTAACCAAGCGAAAACCCTTTTTAGAATATGTGCCGTGGAGTCTAAGCTTCAGATGGGACGGCGGACTTTTCATTATGCAGCAGCAGTGCAGCCGCCGTTCTGCTATGATACGGAGCACATTTCTTCGAAATGCACTTTACCAGCAGGAGAGGGGAGAGGGGTTTCTCCGTGGAGGACTTTCCATCAGCTGGGAACGCATACAGCGTGTGCGGCAGTGCATGCGAGCTCATACGATCCTACACATCGTATGTTAGGCTGCTTTGTGTCAGATAGTGACTTTCGAACCGAGCGCCGTTCCGGTGCAAAACCCGTACCAGCCCTTACAATCGCTGCTGCAGCTGTCTTTGCCTTCCCCCTCCAGTGGGGCGAACACAAAGATTCATCTGCCGAAGACAAGAACACCAACGACTCGGGTACAGCTGAAACTCGCGATGGCTGCGCTGCCTTTCATCACAAGACGACTGACTATGGGCATGAGGACATGAATTGCTTAAGGAAGGCAGCTTATCCCGGGCGGACAACCCTCCACGCAGCCATGCTGATAGGTAGGGGACTTGGAGTGCTGCAGCAGTACTTCATTCGCGTAGCGGAACAGCTTGAATGTGCAAACCGCAGCGTCTTCGGAGGCTATTTGCAGGCGAAAGATGCAGCTCACCGTCTCTGGTTTGCTTTGCAGCACCATCTCAAAATTGTGGGTTCTGCTGTAAACCAAGCAGGGGAATTGGTTAGACTGTCAAACGAAAAAGCCTGCGGCAGTTGCGGATCAGAAACCATGCAGGCTGTAATGCAGGCTGTGCAGGGAAGCCCGTCACCTGGGAAGCAGGCAGTCCGTGAAAAAGATACGGATGGGGAATGTAATATCTTTTCTGGTAGACGGAGCTGGACGGCTCACGGTGCTGCGTTCTACCGAAAAGCTTTGGTGGGGAGCTTAGCCGCAGAGTGCTCGTCTGGGCTCCAGTTTCACCCAGGGCAACCGACGCTATTTGACGCCCATGCAGCTTACAATGAAAATGAAGCCCACAAGAGTTGCGGGTGGTTGATGGCAACGTACAACGCACTTGCGTCATTCTTCCGAACTTTGGGTTCTGCCCTGCTGAGGCTAATATATGTTCTGCCTTTAGGGATCACTGCTGCCATTGCGGGATTCTGGCTGCTTGGGTTGCCGTACATTTCAGCTTGTTTGCGGACGGTGGGTTTGGGGGGCAATTGGGAAGCTATTGCGCAACGTGAATTGGAAGAAGTCATCTTTACGGCAGTCACGGCGGCGGCTTCAGCTGCAGGGCCAACCTACGTCAAATTTTTGCAGGTGCATGACATTTCCGTGCTTAGTTGGCGCTCAGCAAATCATCAACCTCCTTACCCGTGTTGGACTCCCGTGCGACTTCGTTTAGCACTGGTATTTCATCTGACTAAACGTTCAGCTGTTCTGTGCTCGTTTTGCAGTGGATTGCTACACGGCCTGACTTATTTCATGAATCCCTCTGCGCGCGCTGTGCAAGGTAAACCTGCTGTTGTTGGCGACAAGGCTGCTGGGCACAGTGATGCGCATGAAGGTCTACACAAATTTGGACTTTCTAGGGCTTGGTTTGTTGTTCTCTGCGAGTTAAAGACTGCAGACATCAGTTCGTCCATTCTCTTACCCCCGAGCTGCTCTCCTCCTCCGCGAACAGTTTGGAGATGATGTGGGGCGCCACTTACTGCTCGACCCGACGTAAGCTTTCGCCCATTGCGCACAGTTGCCTTCAACAGCGCGCGTCTTCCGATATTCATGGGTTTTTCAAGCTGGCAAGTATGAGTCCTTGATGTGTGCTAAATGTTTGGGAGCAAAAGGAGCGCTGCAGCTCTTGACTTTACCTTCTGCATTTAGGCCAATCGGATGCGGCTGCATTGCCCAGGTTTATCGTGCATACCTTCTGTTGTCTAACGAAGCAAGTGAAGAATCAAAACGGACTTTCCTCGACCACGCATTTGTTCTAGGCGGCAGCTTGTCGAAGTCTGCAGCTGCAGAAATTGGCAGAGGGGACAAGCTGCCCCCAGTAGCCGTCGCAGTGAAGATCATGAGGCCTGGAGTGCGAGAGGCGATGGAATTCGGTGTGGCAAGCCCTCCTGCCTGCAGTGCAAGGCGCAGCTGCTCCCTATGACATCCTACGTCCAATCATCAGAAAATTGAGTTTTCGGTGGCTCTTTCGTTCGTGTGACCACTTTGCAGACCTCCGGATGATGCTGCTTGTCGCCTCGGTACTTCAGTATCTGCCTGCATTTGGATTTGTTGCATTGAAAAAAAGGTAAGGCGGAAGCTATTCGCGTGTAGAGCGTGAGGGGTGTTCCACGTTTTGGAGATATTTCTTGATGATGAAATGATGATTACAATATTAAGCTGCTTGTGGGGGACACATCTCAGAAGCAGTAACGAACTGCTGCTAACGACGCAACAATCTATTCTCCTGCAGTGCATACCCAGTGCTCGTCCAGTACGCCTGAATACCGGCCGTTAAGATGCGGGCGGATCTGCTGATTTGGTATGGCACAACTGGCTTGAGTGCTAGTGGCTTGCTTGTCCTTCGCAGCGTTGAAGAGTTTGCAGTGGCAATGCGTCGGCAGCTGGATTTTGGATTGGAAGAAAAACATCTGAAGCTCTTCCGCTCAAATTTTGGGCTTTCAACAGTTCCTATCCCTGGCGACCTGCTACCGCTGCGTAATAAGTGCAGGCGGGCTAGCGGGCCCAGGCAGTGCGAAACTCCGACGGTGGAGCCGAAGGCAGCAAACTATCACACCAATATAGTCAATTCGTTGTCGCGGAAGATACTTGGAATGCGCCGTCAGGTTACGTTTCCCTACCCTTTCGAGGCTCTAAGCAGCAGCGAAGTTATTGTCATGACTCTTGAGTCCGGTTTCACTCTCAACCAACTATTTAAAACCAGAGCCGAATTACAGGAGCTAGAAGAGGCTTCGCGCGACCAGGAGAAGCCTCAGGGAGATCGAGGCCTAGCAGCGACTAGGCGGGAGCAGGTTGACACTCCAGTGGCGTCTCCCATCCTCGCCGCGCAGAAGATGATAGAGGTATGGACTCCCAACTGAAGCGATGTTGCTCCGGGGCTGTTGCTGGGAGGCTCCTCGTTCATAGCGTTCTGCATGTGCGCTATTTCCTGGTTATGCGAAAATTCAGCGTTTCAGCAGTGTTGGAATGATCTGCCTTCACTCGTTCCTTCAAATGGTGTTCCTGGACAACTTTTTCCATGGCGACATGCACAGTGGCAACCTACTATGCCGGTTTGCACACAAAAACAAAGAGGTACTGCACATTGGCGCCTTTGCCCTTTTTGGGCGCAGTTTTCTCTGCAAGAATATAGCATTGCGCGATGGGGTAGTCTGTATTTTAAGGCGGGTCTTGAGAAGTGTGTTGTGCCAATGCAGCTCATATTTCCCGTCTTGCCTGCAACCCTGCCACCTCGGCTGCTCACAGAAGCTCCACGCCTTGACGGTCAGCCTTTTGTCTGCTTTCGACAACTTGATGAGGGGTTGAAATTTAATGGACCAGGCCTTTTCTGTTTCCCTCTAACATGAGCGTAACTAAAAAGGTTGCAAGAAGGACATAGTAATTTCCTTTTGGGACGCATCTTGGACTGATGTAATATGCGCGCCTCAGGCCCGTTAGAACTGGTTGTACTGGACTGTGGTCTTGCTGGCTCACTAGATCAAGCTGACCGAGTGAATTTTGTCACACTCCTTGAAGCCATAACAAGGAAACGCGGACGGGAGGCAGGTTTGCGAACACTCAAATCCACGCACCCAAAACCGCCGTCTGCCGATTGGCAGTGGCAGAGCCATAGAGGTCAAGCTGCACTCTAAAACTGTGTAATGGATCAAGGTAGAGAAAATGACCTCTGCGCTTTGGCATGGATCTCTTCTATGTTATTGTGCCATCCAGAGATGTGGACACGTTAATCAGGGGCCGATATGCCCCTACGTGAAGCAATACCCTTGAGACTTGCTCCTCGCCATACTAGTGTGTGTGTATGTGCGGCTATGACACAGCCTTAGCGATGCTTCAGAGAGCTAAGAGAAGCTCCTGCCAGGATAGAGAAGGCTTTTGCTCCGAGGTTGAGCAACTGATTGATGAGCATCACTTTGAGGTGGGTCCCTTGGAAGGGTCTATTGGGACAATATCATCTCTCTCTACTCTTTCGTCCTCATTCCAGGAAATCGCTACCTGCTCTGCTGTGGATCGTCACTTATCAGGAAGGCAACTCATTGCAGATGAGTCATGTTCGGTTCACTTCACTGATGGGGCATATGCTCTCGCTGTCGAAAAAGTATTGTGTGGAGTTAGACCCTTCGTTCGTCTCCGTAAGTTACACTGCCTGCCCGTCGCAGAATGCGGGAAGCCTGGATACGCGGAGCACCCAATGAACGAGGCCTCCCAACATCCTTCTGATGCGCATTGCAGATTGTGGTGGCAATGTCTGTTCTAGAAGGTGTGGGGGCCCAACTGTGCCCTGATGCGGATGTATTGAAGACTGCGCTGCCATATAGTCTGATTGCTGCAAAGCTCATCAACCCTGACAGCAACAGTGAAGCCTCACACTAGAGCTTCTGCGGCTCAACACTGAATAGGCAAGAAGACGATGGACCCATGTGCCCAGCAGTTGACCAGGTAGAACTTCTGGAGTCCTAGTCTGGAACCCTAGTGAAACCTTCCGCGGATTCTAGCGCACCAGATAGTTTCCGCTTTAAGAAAGTAGCTCGTTCCACGGTGTGGTTTGGCTCGGCAGAACCAATGTTTTGTCTTTTGACGGCTCCAGCGAGCATGCCACACGTAGTTGGACAACCTGGAAGCTGCCATTTGCCCTAACAAGTTGGAATACTATGCGACGCACGATGAACCGGTCTTAAACCCAGTATAGGACGTATGGGGACTGCGTCTCACCAGCATTCGCCGTGAAAAGCGACAACCTTACATCTAGTCGCTGATTGCTAGGATGAGGTACTTTTGGAGACTCACAAACAGATAGAGAGACACCAACTCCCCAGGACCAGAGTCCAACTCATCCAGCGCGCACCGGCCCGTTGCATTCTCACGAGAGGATGCAAGGGGCCGGTGGGCGCTGGATGAGTTCTGGTGCAGCCTGCTCCGAAGTTAAAAACCGTGGCATTGCCTACCAAAGCATTAAAAAAGCGGATAGCTCTGCCGTCGCCAGGTTCCGAACAGTCACTGACAACTCCACCCAACAAGGAGGTTAAGCAGGCAGTGGGAAGGTGGATAACACACATACACAGGATTGTCTTGTGCCTCTAAGTGATCACTGCACACTTTTCATTCTTTTTAGGGTTCTACAGTACGAGACATTGGGCGTCGTCAAGGCTGGACACGAGAAGCCACATTCAGCATCGATCCGGCAGTGGGCAGTGGTCCTGATGATGGCCCTCCGAGCAGTGGCATATTACTTCTTTCTTTTCCATAAATTTACTCCCCTCCTATGGATGGGACATCTAAAATAGCTTACGACTGGCTTAATCAGGGGGCAGAAGAGCCTCCTTACTCCGATACAATGCCCAAGCATGCAAGATAATAGCCCCGTGTTATTTCAGTACATGACGAACTCGTGCTGTTCGGCACGGGATATTGGGACCAACTTCTTCCTTAGCAAGAAACATGACGTGCGGTTTCCTCGTCGTAGCGCGCCGTAGACAATTTAATTCCTCACCGCTTGTTTAGCCTCCTCACCGGACCATAGGCCTACGACGTGTGCCGGTTCCCTTCCGCCGGTTTTAAATCCCTAACACCTCATCAAATATGCTTTAAATATGCTTTAATCTCATGTACTATCTGAGGGCCAGCTTTTTAAGTTTTCCCAGGGGAGAAATACCTGTGTCTGGGGTCACTTACGGGCTACTTACCTGCTGGTCGGCGGCATGGAGAGACAATAATAAGCAGCGGCAGGGGCGTAGCCTACGAAGTAAATATGAGGCGTTCTCCAACAGATTGTGTTTCTGCACCCGATATGACGGGCCCAGCAGGGCACTTCCCATGGGTGCCCACTTGGCGAAGACAGCTAGGTGGCCATCCGGAACGCCTAGCCCTGCCTCTTGACGTCCCTTTCGATTTCAGGCACCTTTTCGGCATGCAGGTGAGTCAGCATACTTATAATCTCTCTAAAGAGCTCCGGGTACTTGAGAAACCGCTTGTTAGCCCCGGGGGCTTTTGCGGGGTTTGTACGCAGCATTTGCCCTGCGCTGCCATTGTGCATGCCTTGGCTGCAGTTTCCACCAATACGCCTCACAGACTCAGTGGAGGTCGCAGTCTCGTCGGACTTGGCTCTTCCGGCACTTCGGATAGGGGCAGAACTGCTCGAAATAATCCGATCTAATCTTGTTACAGTTATCACCGGTAGGGATAAATTGCTTGCGTTGTCATTGCACAGCTATACCAGTGATATCGTTGTGCCACTGCCGATCTACTCAGTGTTCTTATCCGTTGTTATAGGATAATTTCTACCGCTTAGTCGGTATCGATGTCTTGTCCTTCAACAGGGTCAACGGGATGCGGAAAGACAACAATCGTACCGTTGCTTCTCTTACTACAGCATAAGAACGCACGACTTCTGATAGCGTTGCCTCGGCGCATTGCGACGCAGATGGCTGCTGAGCGCCTCAGGCAGCTCCTCGGCGACGATAGACTCGGTATGCGCAAGGCAGAAGAGCTGCGCGCATATAGCGAGCCAACAACCTCCTATCCATGCTTAAGGGCACCATGGTCTGCGTACAGGCTGTAAGACGCCTTCTACAACTATGCCGTGTGTTCAGGACAAACAGTTGGCTACCATGTGGGGCACGAAGAGGCATGCAAATCGGATGAAACTCGCTTACTGTTCGTGACCGCCGGCATGCTGCGTAAGTATGTTACTGGTGCTCTCCGTCAGCTGCATATGATTGGGCAGACATCCTGCAGCGGGGGCTCAACCAATGAGGAGGTGGTCTCAGGCCATAAGTTGAGGTCAATTTTCCCGTATGATTTCGTATTAGTTGACGAAGTGCATGAACGCACTATAGACTGCGACATGGCATTGTTGCTGCTTAAGTGTCTTGCTGTGAGGATGACCGTGGCCGCTGTTCGTGCTCAAATGGAGCTACCTGCGTTTCGAATAGTCGTTATGTCTGCAACCATCAGCGCCAACGATTTTTCCACCTTCCTTGCGGGGGAGAGGCTGAACATCTTTCAGGCGGAACACGCAGCGTGGATGGAAAAAACATGCCTTCTGCGAGTGAAAGGGGCACTTCAGGTTGCACGCCTAAATGCCGCCCATTCAGCCTCCCCTAAGGCGCCAGCGGGCCTGACAGCTGCGGAGAAGCAACTATATGAGATAAGGGAGCGGGAGCGTCTTATTAGGTGGGCTAGGAGTTTGGTGACTCCCTTGAACGAGCTTGCTTGCTTGTGGAGGACCCGCCGATCCAAGGATTTGGCGGCTGTGTTCCAAGAGCAGCACCTTTCGATGCCATCAAGGGCCTCTTGCAAGAGACAACATTGGAGGCAGATTTCGGGCACAGCGCGCGCCAGAGGGAACTGCGTGGAAGTGGCGAGACACACCAACTTTCCGGTAGAGGAGCTATTTTGGGACGACATTGTGGACTTGGCACGCTTCAGCATGACCGCCACAGCTGCAGACCTTCTGGACATTGCAAGCCCAACACTACTGCGCTATATGGGCATAGATCCTGATAGCGGTGGAATATTATCTACGGTGGCACAGCAAGGCGCCACGGATGAACGGAAGGCGCTAACCAGTCTCAGCAGGAGAAGCACATTCCACCACGACTCTCCTTGCGACGGTGACGCTGGCACCGACTTGGACGAGGAAGGTGAAGTGCCTTCCCGGGGGGACGAATTCTGCTTTGAAAAGCCCAGACTAAACTACTGGTGTGTCGAGAGTGCGGCACGTCTATTACTGCTGATACACGTTCAGTGCTTACTCCGAAACGTGCCCCAGCCGGGCGTCCTCGTGTTCCTTCCTGGTAAGTTCGGCGACTCCTTGAATGGCGAGCAGCTACAAATTGAGCGGAAGCGCACCGTCGTTACACGCGTTAATTTTTCTGGCCTTATTTGGGGAATACTCTGGAAGATGTTGCCTAGTTAAGGGAAGTTTGAGGTCGCTGTTGGCTGTGCAGGAAAGCCGGAGATCTCACGCATGGAGCAAGCATTGGACCAAGCAAAAGCCGAGGCTTCGGTGGCTCTAAGCAGTGTTCGGGATGATCCACACGGGTGCAGTAGAACTGACATCATTCGAGAAAGTGAAGGGCCAGTGCAGTTGAGAGTCGATCTGCAGATCTTGCGAATCCATCGTGATGCTGAGACGGACGAATTGAAGCACGCTAAACAACATGCTCCACGTTCTACGTGTATGAAGATTATTCTAGCGACCAACATTGCGGAAAGCAGCATTACTTTTGTAGACGTTTGCATTGTCATAGACTTCGCACTTGTCAAGGTGGGTCTGAGCAGCGCGCCCTATGCAGCTTCTAGCGTCTGATGATGTAGTGCTAATAAATGCTCAGCTCCGACGGTCCGGCGCTCTGAGCCGATCCTAATGTCACAAGCTATAGTGCGCCGTGTGATGAACTGCAAAAATGTTTCCATTGCAGGAGAAGCATGTGCATGCCGTCACGAAAGCCCACCGTTTACAGCTACGGTGGGCGAGCCGCGCTGCGCTGGACCAGCGCAAGGGAAGAACGGGTAAGCACAGTTCACGATACTTGCCAGCACCGCGAGCTCCTGTTTATTGCCTTAATAACACTTTCCCTGCCAAGCAGCAGAAATAGTCTCTTGGCACGGCGGGGCGAGCTGCCTGAAGGGTAGCGCTGTTGGCCGCCTAATGAATGTTTACGAATTCTTGAGGGCAGATACAGACAGCCAAATGCAAGTTGTTGGTGCTACAGGGCGCGTCAGAGAGGGGGCGTACGTATGCCTGATACCACGAGAACTATTTATGTCCCTTGAGCCATTTCCCTTGCCTGAGCTCCAGCGGCTTCCTTTGGAGGACGTAAGGAAACCTTTCTGCAGGGTGCTGGACCCTCTTTGATGTTTTAGCTGATGGTTCTGCTCGTCAATTTGTTTCTACTGCCTTGCCCACTTCGCCAGCACATGGTGCGCTTCAGGTACTTGCGGACGTCATGGCAGCTCTCCCAGGCGAGAGCACTGACGCTTCACTCTTTTTCCTTTCTCAAGCTCAAGACCCTCCAGATGTTGGCAGAGTGTACGAAGCTCTATGCAGCATGGAAGCATCGGGTCAGCAGCATATATAGTCTCCGTAACTCTCAGTATACCACCGGCATGAAGCGCCGGCCTTGTTGCATTTGAAGGACAGTCAAGGCAGCCGTACAGAGGAGTGGCAACATTAACCCCACAGGGGGAGTTGAGTTTGTGTTACTTTGCCTATGCAGGCGCTCTCAACCTGCGATCTCAATCCTCTTTATTTACGCAGATGACGCCCCTTGGCCACTTGGCCTGCCTTCTTGCCTTGCCCGTGAAGGTTGCTCGAATCATTCTTCTTTCCAGAGCGTATGGAGTTTTTCCAGCAGGCTTGTGGGCTGCATCTCTTCTTCTCAGCGACCGGCAGACCGTTTTTGAGTGCCAGCGTGAGATGATGAATTTCCCCACCCAACAGATTGTTCCCACAACAAGGTTAACCAAGAATTGCACGTTCCCATGATGCGATATGTGAGGTATTATGGACGAGATTTGCTTGCGGTCAGTGTGTGCTGCAGCCAGAGGAGTTAAAACGTCCAAACTTTCTGATGTAGAACTGTTACGGTGGATGGTGGCTCGCTCAGCAAGGCTTGCTTTTGCTGGCCGCCTAAGGAACAGTCTGTTTCCTGAGGCAGCTCAGAGGATGCAAGTACAACACCGGTCAAAATGCGAACCAGGTGAATGCCTCACCAAGAAGATCGACGACTGTGAGCAGGCCCCCTGGCTGCAAGAGCCACCATGCACTGGATCGGACGACGCAAGCAGCTTCATATGGGGTGAATTCATTCCATGCGACATATGTGTTGATGTTATGGCAATGTTACACCTGCACGAAGTACATGGCAACCGCCTTTACCAACTTCAAAGTCATATGACGGCGAGTGCTGAAAAGCTGCATCAGGGAGACACAGTGCCACCGAGGAACTGTAGGCATCCGTACTCAGTGAAAGAGATGAGGCAATTGAGGCGATTTCTCGCGTTGAGCGGAGTATCTATTCAGGGGGTTGCTGATGTGGCTTCCCAGCACCAAGCCATCTCACGCAAACTAGCCCGTGTTGGCATTTTGAGATCTGCAGAATCCTGCAGAGCGATGCCACCCTCTTTTAGCATGGCATCGCCATCCAACGAATTCACTTCGAAGAATTTTTGGGGAAGGGGTATCGAAGGGCTTGTTTGGCGTCTGCAACTAGTCCTTGCCTCTGCGTGTATGCCATTCGGATTTAGCCGAGTCCGGGATAGCTTAATGCAGACCCCATTTAACTTGGGTCAACAGCCGAAATCTCATTTTGCATTTAATATTTTGTGCCATGAGTCGTTCCGGGAGAGGCCGGATTTACGGTGTTGCGACGCATTGGTCGAAGCGGCGAAACAAAGCTGCTGGGAAGCTTCCACGAGCTCGTGGCGTTTTCAGTCGGAGGCGCGCGGATCGCCAACCAGCTTCTCATCTAAGGGGGCGCTAGACGGTTCCTCGAGGAAACGGCTGCAGTGCAGATATTCTCAGGGTTCTGGGGAGCACTGTATCGACGATTCTGTAGTAGGCTGCGTGTGTTCTATCACGTTTCCGGAGGATTATTCTGAAGTACCTTCACTCCGTCAGGGTCACCTGGAAAGTGAGGCTAACTCTAAATTAGGCAATGAAACTGAGTTGAACAAGCAGCGTTGGTCCCAGCAGCTTTTCTTTGGAGAGATGGGGCTAATTCTGCGCAGCAGTTGTAGCACGGTCGTCCTTCTAAGGCTGGCCGTAATATTGCTGAGAGAGACCGATCCTTTAGCGCTTTTCTCTGATTCGGCGTATGCTCGACACCCTTCGGGGGATGCCGGACGTGGTGCAGGTGTTCTTCTGTACAACTCTTTCAGGACGTGGGTTAACCGCCAGAGGTTGTCCCATGCAAAACTTTCTGCGGAGTTCGAAGACTTTTGCTCACGACTTGAAACATCTGGACTCCTCGAAGATTCGCAGGTTAGGGCGTGGTGTGCTGCGCAGTCTCAAAGCTCGGGGCTCACGAGGTTTGCTGCATACTCTGGAGCAAGAAGTGATCCTATGCCCGACTTCCCATCGGTGGGGAAAAGCAATGATACAGTCTCATCGTCTGAATGGTTACAAGCCATGAGGAATCTTGAAGGGTTTATTTGCCGTCTAATCCTCTTCGCCGCTCAAACCCGAACGACGCGACGGTTGCTTCAATTGATGTACACCGCGTTGTTGGAGAGACCACGCGCGTTGCGTCAGCTGCTATGTGAGCAACAGGGAAATTGGCCGATTGCTCGATCGGAGATAGACATGATGGATAGGGCTAGAGAGGAGCTTACGGCAATATTCATGCATCCGTCATTCACCGGAAGGCTTGCCAGCTGTCTGGGGCCCCTGCAATTCTTTTCTCTTAGTGTCAAGAACTTTGTACCTCTCTCAGACTTGCTACTTTGTGAAGGTTGGGATTTTGGCTTCAAAGGGATTCTCCCTGGGGCACCCCTTGGGCCTCTTATCAGAGTGCAGGAGTTGCTTGGCCCTCTGCTTAGCAGCGGCTGCCGTGCACTCCTCCCGACGGACATACAGGGAGTCGCAGAAGCTGTGAAGGAGTTCTATAGCAGTAAGCAGGTACAGGCACGACAGCAGCAGGCTCGTGGTGACTCCAAGAGGGCAAAGGGCCGTGGGCTGCTTCGCCATTTGGAGGAACAGAAGCAAGGCCACATGCCCACTGCATCTGTGTGGGCGTCCCTTGTGGAAGAAGCGGTTGACAGTCTAGCAGCTTCAGCTGCAACTGCACTGGAACGATTACGGTCCACGACATCTGGAGATTCAGCTGTAGAGCCGACTAAAGATGTAGGCAGGCTTCTGAAAGCAGCTTCAAAGGCGACACAGATTGTTAGCGCCTACTGGCGATGTTGTGGTCTTGTGCATGCACAACCCAACTCCAAAAGGATTCAGCTACTTATCTTTGGGGACAGTCACCGCAGAGCACTGCTGCAGTGGATTCACAGAGCTACAGATGGGATCAATATGAGGGCAACTGGCAAAAGGCAGGGAGAGTTGAGGGGTCCTGAACTGGAATGCATCAGCCAACCTTTGTGGGCGTCCATGCTACCTTTTGCCGATCCACAGAGCCCTACGCCGCGTGTTGGCATTGGGTCGAACGTGGCGGATATCCAATCTCCGTCTACAGTACCACATGAGTCGTCAGTAGAGGAGGAGCAAATAGAGGAACAGCTGTTGGAAGCAGCTGAGGGAGCCCAACGCGCTGCAGGGGGCGGCTTTGTAAGCACAAGCTTTCTGGAAGACATCATATCATTGGCAACTTCAGCGGCGAACAGACTGCTGGACATACAACAGGCGGAATTTGATGAGGCCGAGCTGCTTTTAGAAAGCAGGTCGAAGCTGCAGCGACCGAAGGAAGGTCCAGCGCGTCCAGTCACTACTGAAAATCCTTCTTCTGGCAAACTGTTCCAAATGGAGGCTGGAACGGACTGGAAGGACACTGTAAAGGACTCATCTAATGCGAGTAAACCTTCTTATCTAAATATGAAGGACTCTACATCTCGCTTGTATTCGGTAAAGGCGGAGGCTGGTCCTGGGGTCCGGCATTGCCACCACGGTGAATCACTACGTCGAGGGGAGGAGAGCAGGGCATGCTGCCATTCTCTTCATTCGTGTATAGCTGGTAGCAACGAAGTGTCACAGAGATGTGCTGGTGATGAAGATGACTTTTACTCTTCAGACAGGGAACCTGTCTTCAGCGTGTCGCATCGCTTCTTTAAGTCATTTTTAGCCTTAGATGAAGATGGAAGGAGGCGCAGGAGGCAACACTGCCGCCCGAGTACAGCCCGTGTTTGCCGCATATCGGAGCAATCGATTCTTCACAGCAATGGACCATTTTACCCTGGAAGTAAGGCAAATGCCACTACGTTCTCTACACAATACAGTCTGTGTTTGCTACTTCGCTTAGAATGTCACAGTGTTGCACTGCCATTGTGTGAGCTATGCGGTAGACTACACACCAGTGCATTTCCTGTATTTTTCACTTCTGCTTTTTGTCTGAAGGCTACTCACGGGAATTCTTACTGCTCGGTTTGAGCGAATGGGATACGTCAGCCGGCCTTGCCAGCGGAGGTTCAGACGTTAGTGCTGCCTCCTTGCTGCCACCCTTGCCGCATCTAGAGGAGTTACTTCTTTTTTTGTTAGCGCCTGTTGTGTGTATGTTTTTGTCGAAACGCTGTTTGTGCTATTGCTGCAAGTGCTGCCCCTGTAATCCCGATCTGAAGGAGGAAGGACAGAGCAGTTCAGCCAAAGGCCGCGTTGTTTATTCGTCTGGCGACGGTGCAAGGGGGCCTTCCCACACGTATAATGACTCAACAAGGGCTGATTGCTGTCCGTTATGTTTGCGGGGCGCTGTGTGTTACGCTGTGGTATCGTTCGGAGGGTTCCGCGAGTTTGGATTGGTTCCTCGTTTCCTGTGGAAAGATGCAGATATATCACTGTTGAATGATGCCAGATCTGTGATGAGTGACGTCTTCAAGCAGCAGGACATTCAATTCAATGACAAGTGCAGCACGGATACCCCGAAATGGGCGGAAACAAATTTTGGAGACGATGAAAATCAAGCCAGTGACAGTGATGACTATAGTGTTTCCTCTGACAGCGCGAATGATCCAGATGACAGATTTCAATCTCGGCCATCGGCTGTTGGTGCGTGCCTAGACAGGATTTTGGAGCAACTACTGCGCCCCAAGAGCCGACTGCAGCACAAACAACGTATGGGAGCCACAACAGCTACTGCGTATCTCCGCTCACGGGCGAGGAAGCCACACGGTAGAGGCGAACAACCAAATCTGAGTACCCAGAATCATTCTACGCCTGCTGATGACAGAGGCGCGCCGTGCTGGGAGAAACTGGACCGTGCAAAGCACCAACAAGGACACGCTGAAGGCGGCATACATGCTTCGTTATCTCCTATACTCATTTTCGACTTGCACGGAGCAGAAATGGACACTCCTGGAAGAACTACGGCTCTACGCGCCCGATGCTGTACCCGGATATCCCAGTCTCGGGTCTTGGCGATGGAGGCCAACAGCCACCGAGAGCAGACACCAAAGATGAACGTTCAAATATCCGAGCATTCAGATTTCTTGGCTATGGCTATAAGAGAGTCACTGACGTTTCTGCATTCCCCTCGACCATCGAAAACAGCCGAACTTCCTGAAGGGGCCAAACCTTGCATGTGGGGTTTGCCCGTTTCCTTGTTGATACTTAGGCATTTCCCTCAACATCCATCGCTCTCTGAAATGCAACGACTGACAACCTGGAAGAGTTTGTCAGCAAGTGTTTTACCGGACTATGCAGGAAAACTGCTACTTCAATGCGCCAACAGTTGTTGCAGAGTGCCGCTGGGGCTTGCAGGGGACTTGCAAGTAGTTTCCAGGGGGCGTCCACTTGCTGAAGGCCCTCCGTGGGCGAAGTTAGCCTTCAAATATTTGCTGGAAGAGCTTGCTACATCTACAAGGACAGTGACAGAGTCAGGCCTTCCATCTAGACACATTAATGTGGGGCGATATGCGCCGGACAGGGCATCGTCTTTTCAAGGAAACTTCGGAACTGGAACCACACTGGAGAACACTCTCCTTGCGTGGTTGCAAGAAGCTGAGATACTAAGACCTGATCAGGCGGTGGAGATCCAGAAAGACACTGATCTTGCAAGAGAGCGTGAGATGTGGGTGATAAACACCACGAAAATATCCAATAGAAAGGCGGAGTGCAAAACGTGCAACGTGAATGGCACACAAGTTGCGACACCAGAGAGCCCGTGTAATAACTGGTCTTGCGTGATGAGCCGCTGTTTTCCGGACCAATTGGTGCCCCTACTAGAGGACGAACATGCTTCCCTTGCAAAACTAAAGCTCGAAAGTCGGCTATTGCTTACTCCGTCAAGCCTAGCGTTCGTCTCCACATATATAAAGCCCCTGTTGCGTACACGCAGGCGACTGGTAGACCTCCTCAAGGTTAAGCAGGAAGAAGCATTTCAGGCTGAAGCCAGTTCAGCAGAGCTTGCTCAACAGAACCGGATGAAGCAGCAGCACAGCCATATGGTGGACAAGTTCGTAGGATGGCTTCTGTGTGGCGGCCCAGTCCGACACATCGTCGGTTTCCGTATCTTTGACTTTCATGTGTTTCCGCGGGACTCACTGGTAGAGATAGCAGGGCACACGGACGCACAACGCGTGTACTTTTGGAGGCTGGCTTCTTCTAACACTGTGCCGCGAAATCCGCTTGACTTCCCAAAGAAATTGAGCGGGGGGCCTGTTCTTTCTTTTTGCGATGCGCTAGCTTTGGGCCAGAGCGATGGGACTGAAGGGGCAGAACGAAATGATAGTGGAGCGCTGCACTCGCCGAATGTATTCTTCGCAGCTGCAAGATACATTCATAACTACGAGAAGGGGGTTTTGCAGAAAGACTTGGAGACTTCAATTACTTTTGTTGAGCATTTGTCCGAATTAATTGCGAGAAATTGTACTTGGACGGCTGAAAAGTTTCACCTCAAGGATTCGGAAATGTACCAGAAGTTCTTCATTGACTCGTGGGATATCTTCAGATCAGTTTCAGCAGGGAACAATGCAGCGTCTGCCCATCAACAACAAGCTCATTTTTTAGGTCATGGACGCCAGAATTCTAACGAAGGAAGACAACCAATGACTTCACGAAACAACGAGGATTTCACGAGAGCGCTGCGTACTGTACTGACTGCTTCGTCACCTGATCTGCAAGGAGCACTGATCCCTTCGGACCTTTTTGACTGGCAAGTGCGTCTGCTGCAAAAGCAACGAAATGCAGTTGTCAGAGAGTTGGAAACTGCTCTCCCATTGCTGCCTAAGGAATGGGTAGATGGCGACTGGACAATGAGCCGAATAGCAGAGGAGCAGTCTACGATCTGGCGGTGGTCGGCAGACGAAGAGGAGACGAAGCAGCAGCAAGAAGCAACTCGAGCTGCCCAAGAAGAGCGGAAAGCTGAGGAAAAGGAGAGGAAGATGAAAGAACTTAAGGAACTAAGAAAACGACTGGAATTGGAAGCCCTCGAGTCTTCGAAACGCATTCGTCATTTTCGGTAGGGCGGCCATGTGACTCTTGCGAGTGTCGCAGACACGTTCTGCACCGAGTGCACAGCGTTTGCCTTCAATTGTATTTTCGTTTGTCATCTGAGGGCCTAGCGGTTCGGCATTCTGCTCTTGTCCAGATGACAAGAAATCGATTTTCACCTTTTACTGCAGTGAAGTATGCTGACTACCGTACCCTAACAGGTTGCCTTCGCGACTTACTCGCACTCACATGGGTTGTTGCAGTTGCAGTTTGAAGTGAATGGCGCTCTACATAAGTTTCTACATAAGTTTGCGCTCTTTAGCGAGTGGCTTTTGGACGTTCTTTCACAAGCATATCCACTTCCGAGTCAACTGCAGGTCAACACTAAGGACGGGCCAATGATAAGGCATTTGTTGCAGAAACAAATGAGGTTTACCTGTTTTACGACTGCCAAATGATTGCATGAATACAATAATAAGGCGCACTAGGCGCCCTACAAAGTCATGCATGAGCAAGTATGAGAAGTGGCTATAATGCGTCTTCTCATACGGCCCCTTCCGCATTCAAAAGGTGCTGTATGAAGTTGTATTGCACAGAAGGCGTTCATGCCGCCAGTCAGTTGCATGAAATTCAGGGCAATGCCAACTACTGCCCGATAAATGTTTCAAGCGGCATCCCACGTTCAGCTGACGTCTGCCGAGGTGTTAAACGTGAGTCATGCACCAGCATGCGCTGAGTGGCAATGCTGCTAGCCGCACTGCCAGCGACAAATGGGACAGGCACTGGGTTCCGCGTGGTGCCAGCATTGCCTTGGAAATTATGCCTAAGGGCCTGGCTCCTCTCTATGTTGTTCCCCTGGGGAGAAAAATTGGAAACTGTCGTATCCCCACTGTGCTTACGTGTTCCGGCGGGCTCATTGTCCCAGGCGTCCAGACGACTTTGGTCATTTCTGGCCTGTCCACAGTCATTCCTACTTCGTGGACCTACACGTCACACGCACCGTAGCGAGGTCAAGTACTGTCTATTACAGACGCAACATGTATTCTTGACACCTGCATGCAGATTCGATGTCAGTTGAAAGCAGTCGGTCTTGTTTTGAACGGAGAAACTCCGGTACAGAGATCCGCTGCTCTTTCAAGCTGATAACAGCATGTTGGATGAGCAGGTAGGGCTCTTACGGATCATTTGAGTCTGCATTCGGCCGCGTCTACTCAAGCCACCCACCGCTGGTGCGTGGCTCATTTCGTCTACGGTCGCCTGATTCCCGTAGAGCTAGCTCCCTGTAGACCTTGCGGATCGACAAGTTCACGATGCGGAAATATTCTTGCATTTGCGCATCTGACAGCTCTGCATCCAGATGCACAACAAACACATCAGACGGGGCGAGCTCCTGTTGTACAGATACTCCAGAGAATATGTGTAAATTGAACGGAGTATTCAAGCATTGACATCTACCACTAATCCTTTTCATCCATAAAGGAAGCTCCTGCAGCATACCGGCATAGTTCGCGTCCCCGTTGAGAAACAGGAGCCTGCGCAGTTTTTCTTCCAAGTTTTTCTCGATAGCGACTAGCTTTTGCAGGTCCACGTCATATCCATTTACTTGCTGGGTCATGATGCCCTGAAATGAACGAAAGTAAACAGACAAATTTACGCGCTGACAATATGGTTGAGATACTTACATAGGCGCAACGGTTTGGAGCAGTGGAAAGACATTAGAACGCACCTGCAACCTTTTGTAAGCCCTTTTGTACTCGCAGTGCACAGTTTTAATGTGCTCCAGGTCATCACCCAAAGCCTTGATCTCTTGCAATGCTGACTCTTGTACGGCGACGCACTCATCAGGACCAATTCTGGCAACAGGTTCCTCGGGAATGGCAAACTGAGTTCGAGCCAACCCGCAACGCACACACATGTATATATAATATATGCATATATATATCTTAACGTTGCCAACTCTTTTCGGAGATTGGTGAAGATAATCCCGGAGTATTAGATACAAGGAGCCGAGGAGCAACTTAAACAAGCAAATGTCGTGTTAATAGGCTTCACGCCCCCCGCTTGCATATGTGCTACCCCACTGCAGAACGCCTTCTGAGTCCATGGAAACCCACAACTGCGAATACTCACTGAAGACTTGGGCTCTGGAAGGCAGCTGGAGGAGTAAGGCAGAAGTTGTTTTGGCTTCTTGCGGCCTTCTTCTGCTGCACCGCCTGCCCGTTGTGCTTGGACAACAGTTAACTTATATTGGGCTGAGTATGCGCAAACAAAGAATATAGAAGCCGCATATTGCATTTTGACAAAGACTAGCTAGTAAAATTCAAATACTTGAGTGCTACGTGGTTCAGCTGAAATGGGCAAGCCCACACGACACAACTGGCAGTTCTCATCAAGGGAAAGCTCAGCTACTGCGCACTTCCTTCCAATTCTTGCGCAAGCTCTTCAAGCTCGTCCACGGAACAAGGATGGAGATCTTGGGCCTAAATTACAAAAGCAACAATGAAGGCAGTGCTGCAAGATGTATGCGTCTGCCAGACAGAACGGAAACGCTTCATACACGCCCCAACTAGCAGCGAGCATCAATGAATCCCTATATGTTGTTAAAAAATTACCGTCAGGACGCTGAGACGCTTCTCGACCTCTTGCATTTGTGTGTGACGTCTTCCATAGCAAACACGGCAGTCGGCAGCAGTCTGCTGGAGGGAGCTGTGTACTTGGTCAGCCTAAACAACGCACCGTCCAACACCGTCCACATATTCATTCGTCGGAATGCTTACCTGTGAAGGCAAAAAGCTACAGTAACCTCCCTGTTAAAAACTCGGGAAGTAGACGTACTGCTTTGAGAGCACTGTAGTAGCTTGAGACCTCCTGCGACTGCACTTCCAATTGTTGTTGCAAGGTGTCAAGCTTCATACGAATCTTGGAAAGTTTGTCCAAAGCCGTTGAGAGTCTAAAATAAACACACATCTCAGAAACCTTGCCGCTTACTTAGGGGTTTTGATTCCGCCGTGGCTCCAAAAAGAGCCACCACCTGGCCTGCCGCAAAATTTCCTGGTAAAATTCTAGTCTTAGTTTTTTTAGGGGGACAAGTCTGTTGGGACTTACGCCATCGAAGGATCAGTCTGCAAATCTTCTTGAGGGCTCAGAACTGTAACAAGGCAAAGAAACA
>NW_013568437.1:28429-29019 GCF_000499745.2 Eimeria mitis
ATACTTAGGGGTTTTGATTCCGCCGTGGCTCAAAAGAGAGCCACCACCTGGCGTGCCGCAAAATTTCCTGGCAAAATTCTAGTCTTAGTTTGTTTAGGGGGACAAGTCTGTTGGAACTTACGCCATCGAAGGATCAGTCTGCAAATCTTCTTGAGGGCTCAGAACTGTAACAAGGCAAAGAAACACACATGTTTGCAGTGAACAGCATACATAAAAGCTCAAATGTGGGCAACCCTATCGAGAAAAACTGCCCAAGCAGGTGTGGTGGATCACAGAAACAAATTTCCGTCGAGACGACTTACTAGGTTCCTTGTCATCATTTGTGTCAACACTTGCTGTGCGACTAAAGAAGCGACCACTGGCAGCTGGGGGCTGGAGAGTTTGCTGACGGCCGCCGACTGTGCTTGAGATATCCTTCTCTTCTGTGCCATCTGCGTCCACTGCTAGACCGCCATGCCGTACATCTGACTGCAGTTCACCGAACGCGGATCCAGTTATTGAGCGAACAATGTTTGAAGTCGATGTCGTATGCCGAATAGGGGGGCCTTGTTGCGTCCGACTCGTTGTATTCCGTTGAATATCAAAAGCTT
>NW_013568437.1:29119-33747 GCF_000499745.2 Eimeria mitis
ATTCACCAAACGCGGATCCAGTTATTGAGCGAACAATGTTTGAAGTGGATGTCGTATGCCGAATAGGGGGGCCTTGTTGCGTCCGACTCGTTGTATTCCGTTGAATATCAAAAGCTTCGTCCGTATTGCTAACTGGCAACCTCTCCGGGCTCCCCTTGCAGACGCCGCTGCTTGATTCAAATCCCCTGTTGCGGCTTTTAGAAGTGCCTAGGAGGTGTGCACTCAGCATATCCTGTTTTTCTTTCTCAAGTGCATGACGTTGCTCTTCCAGGCGCTCTCGCTGCTCCTTCAACTGTTGTCTCTCCAGCTCCAACTCCTCCCTCTGCTTATTTTGCTCCTTTTCCAGTTCTTCCTGCCTTCGCCGTAGTTCCTCAGCTTCCTTCTGCTGTTGCTCTTGTTGCGCCCGGAGTTTCTCGAGTTCATCATAACTGACCGCTCTGCTTGAAACTGCAGATATGGGGTTTTTGTTATGCAACGGATCATGTGATGGCGCATGGGGCGGAACTGAGGGGATGCAGGCTGGCCTCACATGGGAGTATCTTTCTTGCAGTTGTTTTTCGTCAGCTGTGAGAGGATAGCTTGCCGATGGGTGAACACTACTCCGCTCAGGAATATGTGGTTTCTGGGCGGGAGGCCAATCGTTGCAGGGAGATGTTTGTATTCTAGGTATCTGTAGCCCTTCCGCTGGGTATACCGACTGCACTGTAGGAATTGAAACTTTGCCACCCTGTTGTTCGAAATAGCTCACCGGCGCCGTGATGTTTTCACCCACACCGTAGCGCACCCGGGTCGGTGACTCGACTCGGATGGTGTTCCCACTGCATGGCCCATAACCCGGGTAGGGCCCCAAAGGAGACGAAATAATGCGCATTGGTGAGGTGGCTGCGTAGCCTCCTGGTGGAGAAGGTATAACTGGAAGCCCTGCCTGAAATCGAGGAGTTGGAACTTCGGGAGACAAATATGTGTCCGCATGGCGTTCAACGGGTGCGCCTCCCGCCTGCCCAGCCGCTCCCCATCCCGACAAACACAGCGGGCANTCTTCGGCTACCGAAACCGGTTCCCCGCACGCCCACGGTCTCCGCGGCTTTGGCATATTGTTGGGTTGGAAATTTGCACTCTCCTCCCTGGCCTGGCCCTGTGAAGCCTTAGCTGTTGAGCCACTTGGTCCCACACCAGAGGACCGTCTTCTAGCTGAGGCTGAGCCAAATTCGAAGAAGGTGAAATCAAGTACTTCGTCCAATAGAGAGTTTATGGGGGAACGCGAAAGCCGCTTGGCTGGCTGCACAGACAGCGCTGGTAGGGTCTCTTCCGACGAAGCGCTCCGAAAGGCCTCTTCCTCGGTAGAGTAACCTTCTTTTTGAAGTGAGGCTTTTAGGCCAGAGTCCTCTTTCCTGAAGGCTTCTGAGGAACTTCGAGAAAGCACGGGTCTCTCCCCGTCTTCACCGGCGACTGGCCGCCACAGCTGCAGAGTCCACAAAGACGAGGCAGACATAAAATTACCACAAAAAATATGGGATGGCATCCTGCAAGCCAGTGCAGGCTGGTGAAGCGCTAGTCGCTTTTTCATCGTCCCCTTATACGGAACTGGGCTAGGATGACCATCTAGAGAATCGACACTGGCGGAGGCCGGGACTCCCGGCATGCGCTCCTCTAAGGGCTCTTCATCTTCTGCCCCCCCCAGAAGCATTTTGAGTTTTTCACTCCGCAAGCGGTCCGCCCGTATTCGGTCGCCTGGACGTCGTTGATGCTTATGCAGAGCGAACTCCACCGCACTTTCCAGAATACGGTTTGTTGCCGCCATGCCCAAAGGCTTCGAACCTCCCCAACCGGTGGAATTTGCACTGGCTAACATAGGCTCTGACGGTGCTGATGGCTGTTCCAGGTAGCAAGTCACGGGCTGCGTCCTTTGAGAAGCCAACTTTCTAAGTCTTCCAAGAGGAGGAAGCTCTTGCATACTGCGGACTGCAGCATCTTCGTAATCTGTCAACGGGTCCAAGCATGAGTGCCATCGGGTCCGCCTCCTTTTGTCCAGCTGGACGTCAGCGGGTGTTTCGGAAAAGCTTCTCCGCCCTGTCGAGTCGGTAGTGAGATGCCGTTTTCTGGCTTCATCATGCACTACATGGAGTCCGCAGCCTGAGCCAGTTCGACTGCTTTGTGAGTTCGTGCTCATGCTCTTCTTTGTAGCTACAGGCCTTTGGCTTTCTCCTCCGGACTCTTCCGAAGGCAAAGCTCTGAACATTGAGCAAGTCCTGTAACCTTCACTTGCAGAAGATTGTCGAGATGAGCTTCCTCTCGATGAAGATGAAGTCCCCCCTGCACCGGATATGGAGCTTTCGATTGACGCATCCCTTCTGCTGCCGGGGCCCGAAGAGCTGCTCCCATCTTCGGCGAGCCCTTCAGATGAGTCGGAAATGAACGACCCACGATTTGGGCGTCGGCGCACTTTTGAATGGGTCGGCAGGAACGCGCCACTAAATGTGCTTCGCCGCCGCGGTGGATCAGGGGAACGACACTCAGCTTCAAGCTGTTCACTTCCAGCAGGCAGATCGCTGCACAGCCTCAAGGCTTCATGAGGCACATGGAAACTTCCACTGTGGCGCCGCAGAGCGAAGCGTCTTCTCCCAAGCAGGTGGGGCGTCATCGGACCGACCTGCTGCTTGCTCAGTGCAACCCCCCTGCCGCTGTTGCTGTTATCTCTGCTAAAGGAACGCTTCTTAGACTCGCCGATCGCCTTTTGCTGTCCTTCGCTTGCTTCCTGGATATCACGGCTCTCTTCAGCAGCAACTGCTTGAGAATGGCTGCCATGGAGCGCCATTCCAGCACCAGCAGGCCCCTGAGAACCGTAGGTGCCATCCCCCTGTGCCTCCGGCAAGCATTTGCCTACGCTGTTGCCTCGTACACTGATGTTCAGATTCTGCGTACCAGAGCCAGATTCCGCATTGGAGTCTGACACAAGGCGCGGTACACAGGGATCATCTTCAAGTTCACGAGAATCACGCTGACTGCTGTAATTTTCCTCCCGTTCCCGAGAGGCTTCGCTTGACCCCTGTACGCCAGATTGGGAGTCGAGGGAAGGATGTCCTCCCTCCCTAGGCTGTTCCGGTGCAGCAGCTGCGGAATCATCGTGTGTGGCTCCTCTCTGTTGTGCGGAAGGCGCGGCATATTCGCTGTGGGTAGCTGTAGCGCGAGGATCCCGTGAAGAAAACACTAGGTGAGCCAAAGAAGAAAGCGCAGCAGCGAGACCAGAAGCAGGGTGAGGCCAATGACCCGCAGCTAGAGGCTGTCGCGAAGCAAGACTTGCCTGGGAACTGGGAGCAGACAGTATACTGCGCGTCGGGGTGTCGACGCGCATGCCAGCATGCACATCCTGCCAATGAGCTGTTTCTTCACCTTCTAGAGTCGTCGGTGACACATGAACTGGCTTGGTCTCCTCCTCAACCTCAGTATTATCCGGCGCCAAAAGTCTCGACGCAGTTGAGACGAAAGGTGGCGATATACGGCCCTCGGTTTCCCCTACTGGAGGCTCATAATCTCTCGTTCCCACGAACGGTCTTCTAGAAAATTCCCTGCAGGAACTCCACGTTTCATAGACACCAGAATCACTGCTAATATTACTAGGGATGTTTTCAGTGCTCTGGTAGCCGCCTTCGTTGCTGTAGCAACTGCTGCAGCCGCTGCTCCTGCTGGTACTGCTGTCGGAGCTGCTGCTTCCAGATTCACTGCCACTGCTAGAGCCTCCATTGTCGCTGCTACTCCCGCTGCTGCTTGCATCGCTGCTGCTCCTACTACCAATGTAGTATCGTTCGGTACCCGTGAAATTGCCATGGGAGTCCGCATCTCTGCTGGATCCACGGCCGCCCTGGGGGGTGTCGCCACTCCTACGGCTTTCGCTATTTGGGGGGTAGTTACATGAAGCTGTGTCTTCCTCTGCTTCTGCAGTTCTTGAGGGGCTCCCAGAATGACCTCTGGGCGGGCATTGGAGGCCATACGCTTGAGATCCGTCTGAAGATCGCTGCTCTTGCAATCGTGAACAGGTTTCGCGCTGTCCATGATTCACATGTTCTATCTGCCNTCTGAAGATCGCTGCTCTTGCAATCGTGAACAGGTTTCGCGCTGTCCATGATTCACATGTTCTATCTGCCCCTTCTGCTCTCTACGGGAATGATCTCCCGATCCAAATGTGGTGCACTTCCACCAACGGGCAAGTGCATCGCTTTCTCCAGCACTTGATGAAACCACTGGTTCTCGACAATTTCTTGTTCCGTTCTTTGACCGATTCCGCTTTATCGTCTGCCTTTCTAGCGATTCTCCGAGAGGTGATTCTCTGTTGTGGCCTGAATGGGTGTCTGAATGGCTGACGATGTCGTAGAGCCCATCCTGAGACTCCAGGGAATGCGCAGAATTTCCCTCGTTCGCACGTGCACGCTGCCTCGGCTGGCGCTCTTGGGTATTTCCAGACGAGCTTCTGCCCTCGCTGCCACGCGCAAACTCGCCACTCGGGTCTTCCACCTCCCGTTCAGAGCCGTTTGAAGCATCCTGGAAGCTATCGTCGGCCGCTGCAGCCTCTCCAACCAAACCCAAAATGCATGGTGTACCAGCTCCCTGACCGCTGTCCGGCGACGCCTGCT
>NW_013568438.1:0-4501 GCF_000499745.2 Eimeria mitis
TATGATGAGACGGAGGCGACGCTGCGGGAGTGTTTGGGTTTAGCCGTGACGCGACGCCTGCAGAAGTTCGTAACCGTGTTGAAGGAAGAGGCGTTGCCGCCTCGGCATTTCGTGGTGCTGTTTTACCCTAAGGATGTGTTCTTTGTGGACTTGGGGGGGGCCCGCAACGCGTCTGGGGGCTCTCAGGTTGCGGAGGAGTCGGAAAGGGGGGGGACAGGCAAGAACGTGAATGTTCTGTGGCATGCGAGCATTCCACTGGTTCGGGACATTCGAGCCAGCACGCACGGTGTCATCATCCGAGCGGGTCAGCCGGCTGTGCAACGGCCTAAGGACGTCTTGGCTGCTCTCAGCAGTCTCGACGGATCCCCGAAAGCTCACCGCAGCCATGTAGGGTCCATGAGACATGTGGAAGCCAGGGGAGACCGCTGCTATCAGATCCCTTGCCCTTCAGCTGCTCTCATCTCGCAGCTATACAAAGAGCTGCTGGAGGCGGTGCACGGGTCCACCTCTGTCGTGCAGCTGGGCACTTGGGATGCTCAGAGATATGCCGAGACAGACAACGATGCCTAGCCGCTAGACAGAGGAATACCCCTCTATAGCAACTTGTTTTCATGAACCGCCGCTGCACTGCCTAGTGGCAGCAGCTACTATCCGCGTACTTTTGATGCTACGGGACGCGGAATGCTGCAGATGCAGCTTTTTTCATCTGCTTTTGTACGCTTCTGCAAGCAACCCNTGCTACGGGACGCGGAATGCTGCAGATGCAGCTTTTTTCATCTGCTTTTGTACGCTTCTGCAAGCAACCCAGCTGGTGCTGTATCTGTGTTTGGAAATGCAGTGCAGCAGACTAGACAAGCAGCAAAATGACGTCATTTGGTTCCGTTAGATAAATAGTGACGTGCAGAAAAGACATCTCAGCACACGGAGACCAGGGATCTCCTGCATCGTTGAGATGCAATCGAAGTATCTGCGATATGCTGTTTCATTCGTTGTACAAGGAGAAAGCGTGAATAGATGAACAACCCTCCACAACAGAAAGCTGACACTAGATTGGAAAGTAGGCAGGTGTGGCAGCCGCTGGTATCGGCGTCCGCAGTACAACGGCCTCTTTCTCATGCGAGTTGGAAAGGGGGAAGCCTATCTCAAACATTCTCCTGTTGCTACAGCTCCTCTGGTTTGATGTAAACTGAATTCCCTCTCTCCTTTGCAGGCATACGAGATCCTCGGCGATAGGAGAAGGAACAAATGGGGCTTTTTCTGGCGAAGGCCAGGAACCGAGAGGAATCTCTTGCTGAATGGGCGTCCTGCAGTCATCAGGAATCCAAGTAATGCTGCTGTTGCTGCTGCTGCTACTGCTGCTATTACTGCATCTTGCGTCTTGTCTCGGCTTGAAGCGGGCCTCCGGGAGGCCTTCGAGTGATGCCTCATCTGCAGCGCAGAGACGAACCCTCAAAAATTCTTGTGGCTGCGCTTGTGTATCGAAACGGCCGCCTGATTTTCATATCCCAGACCGTTTTTATCTCAACACAGGTAGCGGTATTGTTGTAGTACTGAGTGACGTAACGCCTAGTTGATAGCACCGACGCTAACCAGTTCTGCAGGCTCACCAGGAGAGAAGTCGCGCGGGTTAGGCGGAGGCTGCAGCGACGGAAACTTATAGTCCTCTGTAGGCAGCTTCCGTTGCCTGAGGGTCTCCGAGTGACAGTTTGTGCTGTTTTCTCTTTTCTCTTCGGCGGAGGCGCTGTGGCGAGAGGAACCTGCCGCTGAAATCTTATTGGGGAGGCTGTTTTCGGTATCCGCGTCGACTGACAGGGGCCGTCCTTCGCTTTCCTTGCTGCTGCTCTTTGGAGCGGGTGCAGTAGTCGCCTCTCGTTGCTGTTGGAGCTGTCGTGGTGGTTGCTGCTGCGGCTGAGCATTCGGCTGTTGCTGATGTTGCTGCACGCGCTGGTTGTGGAGCTGGGGCTGCATCGCTCACAAACAGGTGCATGCAGAAGGGTTCCTTTAGCAGCGGCTGCGCGAACCGCTGCATACGGAAATCTCGAAGCACAGCAACTTGAACTGAGATACGAACAGCCCTGCGCAGGTGAGCTTCGTGAGCATTGCTGACCTCTGGAAAAGGCGGGAGTCTCAGGAACGACGAACCAATTGGCTTCGACGCCAACGACGGCTGAGATAACATATGCATCAGAGAAACCGTTCGTATTCGTTCAACTGATGATCAAAAACACAGAACACAGCACCTTTCAGAAAGCAAACGAACAGAAGAAAGCGCAAGACGGAGGCATGTGATGCTTCCAACCTCCTGTGCAGCAACATGGTGTTGCCTGGAGGCCTGCCAGGCAATCAGAAGCAGCTGAAGCATTCTGTATTTTAATGTATCTCTTCTGTTGGTTTGGAAAAAAGCTTAGGAGGAAACAGAGAGGGAATGTCGGACGCTTTACCCGGGGGATGAAGTTGCATGCCTGATTGGCCTCCTGCAGATGCAAAATAATGCAAAGAGCGAACTACTTTGGTTGCTCGGGCTTACACAGAACTGCAGTAATATAAGCACATTATTCAGCACACTTACACAAGCCTGATCAGCCTACAGGGGAAAACAAACACTTTCCGTTTTACTGTGACGCAAGGCGGCGGACCAAGGGTATGCTCGGTTTCCAGTCCGATATACAATACTCCTCTGCGATCCCGTAGAGGAGTTGTTGAATGTCGAACTCCGGGGGAGGAGCGAGAGAAAGCGCATGCACGAGCTGCATAGACAACGGAGAACAGAATTTATAATAACTCAACATCCAAAAAAATGCTTCACTGCAAAAGCCTTTCAGCGTTAAAGCTGTGTGGTGTGTCTGGCCTGCGATTGTACTTTTGCTTGCGATGGAAAGCGACAGGGGTTGTGCGAAAATTACCTTAAAATGCACTTCTTGTTTTGCGTTCTTCACAGCGCTTTCTACGAAAACATCTCCGTACTTCATTGCAAATTGCTTCCGGACTGTCCCAAGCTCGTCGATGTCTGCAGACACCACACGACAGCAAACGCAGCTAAACAAGATACTTTCAGCTCAACGTATCTGCTGCAGCGATGCGGCGTCGAACTGCAACAGCAGCTGAGCCAGCTGCGGCACATGCCGCTACAGCGGCAGCAAGCGTCAGTGACGCCTCTGAAAAAGCCGGGGTTGCTCTTTCAGAGGCAGCCGGAGCAGCAAGAGGAGCAGCAGCCGGTGCAGCGTGCAGCAGCCATTGGGACAGCAGCGGCACTCGCAGCGGACTGGCGCTGCACTGTGGTCTAAGCATATTTCACGCGGCGAAGACGTTGCGTACTTAAACGCGGTTCGCAGTAGAGAAGGGTGTGAATAGGAGAAAGTAGGTCGGGAGGACACGAACGCTCCGTGGCTAGGTAGCTCTGCAGCTCAACACCCACGCAGTCTGCACTGTTTCTTGCTCTCTCTTTGAAACACGAAGAGGTCCCCCAACAGGGAACTACCTTTAAGGAAACCGATGGAGGCCCCCGACGAGAAAACCAGCGGGGGCCCGAAGTCGGAAGTCTCCTTCGCCGGAGCCCACTGGGGCCACCATAGACGAACAACCGAGAGAGAATCCACGGGGGCCCCCAGAGGGGGACTGACTTTAATGAAACACATGGGGGCCCCTTCTCGACATTTGGAAGGGGTCCCTCCCGTATACGTTGGGAGGGGGAGAGAGGTGGTTCTGATCTTGTGCTTGGCTTGCAAAGAGATGCAACAAAACAAGGGAGGAAGAACAAGTATCTGATTGAGGGGTGTCTGAATGCAATGTCTGCCTACGAGTCTTGAAATGAGGAGTTCACAGACTGTCACAAGGATCTCCATAGCCCTCTCTAATTTGTATTCGCGGAGCAGGTGTTCCCCTTTCAGCCTCGCCGCCTCTTCCCTTCCCTCTCTATCAGCACAACCACAAGAAAACAGCAACAGTGAAATACACAATAAACTGCAGTGTATCCTCTCCAGTTAACTAAAAATGAACATCAACATGGCAGAGAATCAATGTTCGATAATAGGAAGTGAAGTTATAATATCATAATATCTTCTTAATAATAGACATAATGCATATAAAAAATTATCCTCCAGTGTTTCCTGCATTAAATGCAGGCTTTGACTATGAATGTGAATACATAAACTATGATATGTTTATTGGATAACTACATTACTTATGATGTATATATCATATAGAAGTACAGTTCATGGCATGCCAGCCATCAGGGTATACGATGAAGTACGCTTTCTCTGTGCAAGAAGAGAAATGGGAGAAACGCATACCGAAGGAAACCAGCGATTTCCTTGCGTTGAAGTCGAATGGAATTTTGCAATCTGTTTGTGCGCATGCGGGCTGCACGATAAACAACAGAATATTCGTTAATTAGGATAAATAAATTATGCAGCAAAGAGAAGCAAAAGGATGAAAAGAGTAGTACAAGCGGCTGTGTTGGTCTCTGGTTCTGCTGCTCCCCGACTCGTATTCTTCTGAGGCA
>NW_013568438.1:4535-5320 GCF_000499745.2 Eimeria mitis
TTATAATAATAGTATTTATTATTCTTATTACCCCGGCTGATCGCCATCTTCAAGCTCGCCTTGCAGACTGCGCCGTCGAACCTGTCAAAGGGCCAACGCATCTTCATCTTGTGCAAGAAGAAACGAAAAAGAAGTTTATTTGTTGAGTGTACACTCAACAACAACACAGCTTGTGCTGTGTGTGTAGGGTTAAAAGAGAAGAGAATGAAACAAGTGAAGCTGAACAGGGTTCATACAATGAAACGCCTGAGCAGCGGCAAACTGCACTAGAAATGCTCTAAAGAAACGTTGCTACACGATTATAATTAAAAGAAAACATATTAAAAAATGGATTGAAAAATATATTTCTGGTTCTATTACTGAATTTGAAATGATAATGAGAGCGATGAGTGACCCGGGACTGTCCGGCCTTCAATGAGAACAACCCCACCAAAGAAACACACCCCAAAATGTGTTAGCTGCTGAATTTTATTTTTATATATTATTTTTAAAAAAACATTTAACAACGGAATACAAGAGCAGGTAGAACCTAGAAAAGTAAAGGAGGAGGCAATTCCCTTGGTGGGCAAGAAACGACACAGCTGAAGCGAACGACAACACTAGCGCTGAAAACCAATATTTATTTAAAAACAAGAAATAAAAAGGAATAAAAAGTGAAAACTAAAAACTTTTATATTCCTTCATCATCTGTACTGGAGAGACAGCCACTGACGAACAACGCCTTCTTAGCTTAGTCGGTAGAGCATTCGCTTAGTAAGCGAAAGGTCGCCGGTTCGATTCCGGCA
>NW_013568438.1:5420-6263 GCF_000499745.2 Eimeria mitis
TGCAAATTTATGATTAATATATGATAAAATATATAATTATATGATAAAATACAAAATTAAATGTAAAATAACATTAATAAAATCATATACTCCTCATCTTACAGGCTGACAACGATACTCAGCCCCCATATCAACTCCGGTGTCTTGTTTGTGCATCGCTGATCTTCCTACTGTGGTTGTTTATCTACAACAATGTTATTCCTCTACAAAAGAATGAGAAACAGCAGCAGCAGAAAAAAATACAAGAACCAGAACATTTAAGAATTATATTTTATAATTAATTAAACGAAATAAATAAACAAAACAGCCTCCTGCCGGAATCGAACCGGCGACCTTTCGCTTACTAAGCGAATGCTCTACCGACTAAGCTAAGAAGGCGACTACAAGGTGCCTGCTCTGTATCTTTTGTTCTTAAAAAAAACTTTTCTCTGCATGCAAATACATCTCTTTTTCTTCCTTGTCTAGATCTTAACTGCACATATCAATCCGCTTAACACCGTGTATTATCTCAGCTTAAAATGTTTTACTTTTTGGGATGCAAGAGAAAGAACAACAACAGCGAGCTTGATGCCTGCCACCATAGAGCTTGGGGTTTAGGTTGATGCATCCGAGTAACGCATTATAAAACGCAATAAACCAAATTAAATTAATTTCTGTCTTTGATAATATCAGAGCCTCCTATTACACATACACAATCCAGTTTCTATTTTGTTCTGATAGAAATAAACTTATATAAGAATATTTATATATCTCCATCTATATCTATATAAACGAGTAGCTATATATATATATATATATATATATATATATATATATATATATATATATATATATATATATATA
>NW_013568438.1:6287-7874 GCF_000499745.2 Eimeria mitis
GTACCCCTAGCTCCCCATAACCGCAGTTCCCTACAGCAGTGCAGCTCGTATCCCTGGCAGAGCGCCTAAGATGATCTCTGCTGCTGTAGCAGCGAGATGCTGCAGCTTCTTCAGATTCTGCTGCTGCTGCAGCTGAGTCTGAAAAGGCTGCAGCAGACAGCAGCAACCCGAACGCTAAAGAGCTGCAGCGCCAACACGGCGTTCCCTGACCTGCATGCATCCATGCATGCATGCATCCACATATAGCCCGTGCATGCATGCATGCATGTATATTTATCCTGTGCACGCATGCAAGCATGCATGCATACACAGGATGGTTAAGGCGGGGCGGAATGTCAAGCAGCAAACTTTCTGCGCAGCAGAGACACCTGCTGCTGCGTCTCCTTCGCGTGCTGCCACTCCTGAGCGTCGATGAAGACCACCTGCAGCAACAGCAGTAGCAGCAGATGCAGCAGCAGATGCAGCAGCAGACAAAGAAGCAAATGCAGCGACGGATGCAGCACAAGCCACAGAAACAAATGCAGCAGAAGATGCAGCATCATATGCAGCAGCAGAGAGCTGGTTGCCTGCAGCAAGCAGCAACAAGCACGGAGAAAACAAAAAGAAACAAATGCATGCAGTGGAGTCATGCATGGAGTGGACAGCAAAGATAGACGAGTAAGAAGCTGCATGCAGGTTGCTGCTGCTGCAGCGACGCAACAACACACTGCATGCAGGGCTCCTGCTGCAGCATCAGCACGTATGTTCAGCAGCACCGTCCATGTGTCCCTGCCGCAGCAGGCAGCAGCAACACCAATTTGCTCCTGCTGCAGCCGGCCCCAGCAACGTTCACGTGCTGCTGCTGTACCAAGCAGCAGCAAGCCCCACGTGCTGCTGCTGCAGCAGTCCGCAGCAGCACGTATGTGTGTCCTAGGAAGCAAATCATCATCATCAGCAGCAGCAGCATCATCAGCAGCATCAGCCACCTGCTGCTGCTGCTGCTGCTGCTGCGTGTATTTTCTTACCCTCATTATCCCCATGGCTCTGAATGCCCTCAGCAGCAAATATTTATATCCAGTATTGAAATTGCGGCGACTATTGGGGGCCCCCGCAGCAGTACGCAGACCCTCTGCCTCAGCCTGCAGCACGAGGGGGGCCCCCCGTACCCATAAGCAAACTTCAGAGAGAGGCCACTGACAGCCAAATGCAGAAGAAGAAGAAGCAGAGGAAACACCACCCCCCACGCGATAGTCTAGACACGCCTCCTTCGCAGCAACTGCAGCAGCAACAACAGCAACAGCAGCAGCAGCAACAGCAATTAAACAGCAGCAGCAACAGCAATTGATACAGCAGCGTTGGTAGCAAGAGCAACGGCAAGAGAAGGAGAAGTGTAAACTGCAGCAACAGCAGCAGCAATAGTAGCAGCACGAGCAGCAGCAACAGTACCAGCAGCAGCAGCAGGTAGCAGCAGAACGAACAACCGGATGGAGGAGAAGAGGAAACCATAAGAAGATGAAGACAGAGAGAGAAAGAAAAAGATAGAGAGAGAAAACAAAGCAGCAATAAAAAAAATACAGAGACGGAGACAGAGAGACAGAGAGAGCAGAA
>NW_013568438.1:7954-8431 GCF_000499745.2 Eimeria mitis
CTGCTGCTGTCTGTCTCCTTTCCACCTCACGATGGCCTCTGCATGCGTTTTAAATATTTGCTGCTGCTGCACTGCTGCTGCTAGCTGCGGTGTCTCCAGCTGCAGCAACCGACACACCTGCTGCAGCAGCACGGCAGGCTCACAAAGGCTGCGGTAGGAGATGCAGTCGAGCGGCGTCATAGAAATACCAGGACCCCACAACCCCGGTTGTCTTGCTGCTGCAGCAGAGTCTCCTGCTGCTGCAGCAGACTCTGCTGCTGCTGCAGCAGAGTCTCCCCCTGCTGCAGCGGCAGACTCTCCCCCTGCTGCAGCACATTCTCCTGCTGTTGCAGCAGAGTCTCCTGCTGCTGCAGGTGACCCACACGAGGCGTTACCAGCAGCAGCAGCATCAGCAGCAGGAGCAGCAGCAGCAGCAGCAGCTGCTGCTGCTGCTGGTGCAGCAACGTCCCGCAGACGCCAGGGCGCCGGGCCCCCCAC
>NW_013568438.1:8531-10048 GCF_000499745.2 Eimeria mitis
AAAGATGATCTCTGCTGCTGTAGCAGCGAGATGCTGCAGCTTCTTCAGATTCTGCTGCTGCTGCAGCTGAGTCTGAAAAGGCTGCAGCAGACAGCAGCAATCCGAACGCTAAACAGCTGCAGCGCCAACACGGCGTTCCCTGACCTGCATGCTTCCATGCATGCACGCATCCACACATGTAGCCCGTGCATGCATACATGCATGTATATTATCCTGTGCATGCATGCAAGCATGCATGCATACACAGGATGGTTAAGGCGGGGCGGAGTGTCAAGCAGCAAACTTGCTGCGCAGCAGAGACACCTGCTGCTGCGTCTCCTTCGCGTGCTGCCACTCCTGAGCGTCGATGAAGACAACCTGCAGCAACAGCAGTAGCAGCAGATGTAGCAGCAGATGCAGCAGCAGACAAAGAAGCAAATGCAGCAACGGATGAAGCACAAGCCACAGAAACAAATGCAGCAGAAGATGCACCATCAGATGCAGCAGCAGAGAGCTGGCTGCCTGCAGCAAGCAGCAACAAGCACGGAGAAAATAAAAAGAAACAAATGCATGCAGCCAAAGCCATGAAAGAGTGGACAGAAAAGACAGACAAGGAAGAAGATGCATGCAGGTTGCTGCTGCTGCAGGTTGCTGCTGCTGCAGCGACGCAACAACACACTGCATGCAGGGCTCCTGCTGCAGCATTAGCACGTATGTTCAGCAGCACCGTCCATGTGTTCCTGCTGCAGCAGGCAGCAGCAACACCAATTTGCTCTTGCTGCAGCCGGCAGCAGCAACATTCACGTGCTGCTGCTGTACCAAGCAGCAGCAAGCCCCACGTGCTGCTGCTGCAGCAATCCTCAGCCGCACGTAGGTGTGTTCTAGGAAACAAATCATCATCATCAGCAGCAGCAGCATCATCAGCAGCAGCAGCCACCTGCTGCTGCTGCTGCTGCTGCGTGTGTTTTCTTACCCTCATTATCCCCATGGCTCTGAATGCCCTCAGCAGCAAATATTTATATCCAGTATTGAAATTGCGGCGACTATTGGGGGCCCCCGCAGCAGTACGCAGACCCTCTGCCTCAGACTGCAGCACGAGGGGGGCCCCCCGTACCCATAGGCAAACTTCAGAGAGAGGCCACTGACAGCCAAAGGCAGAAGACGAAGCAGCAAAGGAAACACCACCCCCCACGCGATAGTCTAGACACGCCTCTTTAGCAGCAACTGCAGCAGCAACAACAGCAACGGCAGCAGCAGCAACAGCAATTAAACAGCAGCAGCAACAGCAATTGATACAGCAGTGTTGGTAGCAAGAGCAACGGCAAGAGAAGGAGAAGTGCAAACTGCAGCAACAGCAGCAGCAATAGTAGCAGCACGAGCAGCAGCAGCAGTACCAGCAGCGGCAGCGGGTTGCAGCAGAACGAACAACCGGATGGAGGCGCAGAGGAAACCATAAGAACAGAAAAAAATAGAGAGAGAAAACAAAGCAGCAATAAAAAAAATACAGAGACGGAGACAGAGAGACAGAGAGAGCAGAA
>NW_013568438.1:10107-10465 GCF_000499745.2 Eimeria mitis
TTGCTGCTGTCTGTCTCCTTTCCACCTCACGATGGCCTCTGCATGAGTTTTAAATATTTGCTGCTGCTGCACTGCTGCTGCTAGCTGCGGTGTCTCCAGCTGCAGCAACCGACACACCTGCTGCAGCAGCACGGCAGGCTCACAAAGGCTGCGGTAGGAGATGCAGTCGAGCGGCGTCATAGAAATACCAGGACCCCACAACCCCGGTTGTCTTGCTGCTGCAGCAGAGTCTCCTGCTTCTGCAGCAGACTCTGCTGCTGCTGCAGCAGAGTCTCCCCCTGCTGCAGTGGCAGAGTCTCCTGCTGCTGCAGCACAGTCTCCTGCTGTTGCAGCAGAGTCTCCTGCTGCTGCAGGAGAC
>NW_013568438.1:10565-10775 GCF_000499745.2 Eimeria mitis
ATCTCCCCCTGCTGCAGCGGCAGAGTCTCCTGCTGCTGCAGCACAGTCTCCTGCTGTTGCAGCAGAGTCTCCTGCTGCTGCAGGAGACCCCCACGAGGCGTTACCAGCAGCAGCAGCATCAGCAGCAGGAGCAGCAGGACCAGCAGCAGCAGCTGCTGCTGCTGCTGGTGCAGCAACGTCCCGCAGACGCCAGGGCGCCGGGCCCCCCAC
>NW_013568438.1:10875-12268 GCF_000499745.2 Eimeria mitis
GGCAGGACCAGCAGCAGCAGCTGCTGCTGCTGCTGGCGCAGCAACGTCCCGCAGACGCCAGGGCGCCGGGCCCCCCACAGTGAAGTCCTCATCACCAGCTACTGAGGCAGAGACAAACTGGGGTGTCTCCTCTGCAATAGATTCCTTGCATGCAGCTGCAAGAGGAGACACCTAAACAAATGCAGCAGAAGGAGACACCTGAGCTGGTATCATAAGAGACGCATGAACTGCCAGAGGAGACAGAAGAGATACAAAGACAGACAAACAGTCTAACGGTGAAGGCGATACCTGAGCGGCAGGAGGAGACAGCTGGGGTGTAGGAGGAGACAGCTGCGGTGTAGGGGGGGGAGAGAGAGCCAGGGCTCTGTCTAAGAGAGTCAAGAAGAAGGGCCTGCGGTGCATCTCTGCAACGAGGAATGCCCAGCAGAGATGTGAGAGAAAGAGAGGCTCGAGGTGTCTGTACACCCCAACACCACACACCACAACAGGCTCACATAGGAAAATATACACCTGCATATACACCTCAGCCCAGTGAACGCTGACTGCAACAATAACGCAAGTAGCAACAGCAACACCAGCAACAACAATAACACAAACAGTAGCGGCAGAAACAACAACAACAGCAGCCGCAGCAGAAGCAGTAGCAGCAGCAGTAGCAGCAGCAGCAGCAGTAGCAGCAGCAGAGCAGGTACCTGTCAGATGCTAGCAGTCCATTTCTTGGTTTGTCTCTGCTGTATCTGCTCTCAACAAATCTAAAAGCACGAGAAAACAAAACGGGGTGTATGTACACCGCAAGAGACAGAGGAAATACGCAGGTCATCGCGTCCCTCACACTCCGCAGCAAATTCATCTCCCCTTCTACGCTGCTGCACCATAACTAAAGAAAAAGAAAAAGAAAACCATACACACAACTAGACAAGTCATGCTACTGGCAGACAAAAACATGCTGCTGCTGCTGCTGTTACTTTCTTTGCTGCTGCTGTTGCTGTTGCTGCTGCTGCTGCTGCTGCTGTTGGCACATGTGGGGCTATGGCTGCATCCTGATGATTCCAGGCTGTTGAAACCCTAAACCATAAACTCTATACCCCAAACCCTAAACCCTAAACCCTAAACTGTAAACCCTAAACCCTAAACCCTAAACCCTAAACCCCGAAGGTACCTGGATAACTGGGAGAGGAAAGAAGGAGAGGCGGGTGAGGGCCTGCATGAATTTGAGTCTCTGCAGAGCACTAAGAGAGTCGATAGGGCTTGATATGCTGCCGTTGCTGCCGCTGCTGCGCGGCCTCCTGCTGCTGCTGCTGCTAATGCTGCTGCTGCTACTCATGCTGCTGCTGCTGCTGCTGCTGCTTTCCAGTGATTTGCAGACGGTTGTCATGACGTGCTGCAGCAGCAA
>NW_013568439.1:0-131 GCF_000499745.2 Eimeria mitis
AGACACTCCATCCGTGTCATCTAAAGAGCTGCTATTGGGGCTGCATGCACGTGCATCTGCATTTTTTTTTTCATACACTGCATGCATGCATGCATGCATACACTGCATGCATGCATACACTGCATGCATGC
>NW_013568439.1:231-344 GCF_000499745.2 Eimeria mitis
CAGTAGCATGCATGCATGCATGCATCCGTAGCATGCATGCATGCATGCATGCATGCATGCATGCATGCATGCATGGAGTGTATAGGGTTTACCTTTTTAGCGATATCGATGAC
>NW_013568440.1:0-571 GCF_000499745.2 Eimeria mitis
ATATATATATATATATATATATATATATATATATATATATATATATATATATATATATATATATGAATGCAGTCCATCAGACAACCTGAAATTTAGCAGTCCCAATACGTTTCCCGAACAGGTTAAGTTGCTACTAGGGACACACTTCCTGGGGGAGAGAGCGCGCGATCGTGATGCTCAAACAGGCTTCGCTAGACGGCGACCGTGAACGCAGACGCACAAACTGCGGGTCCTGGAAAAGGTCACGCATGCAACGTCCCTACTCATACTTAGATTGGCAAATTGTGCAGCCTAAGCGTGTGAACCAACAGCAAACTTTATACAAAACGCGAAGAGATGCAGCTGCCTGCATGGAGCATCCTATTTGTATGCGTGCATGGGGCATCCTATTTGTATCCATTCTTCTTTGAGGATCGAACAGAATGTGTGCTAAGGACGGGGTAGATACAACACTCGCTCGAAAATACCTGGCGCGTATCACGTTGGTCCCTAACAACGATAGAACGCGTCTGCAAATGCCCTGCAGCTCGACGGCCAGAAAGAAGGAGTCTCAGTCACCCGCAGATAATTC
>NW_013568440.1:609-744 GCF_000499745.2 Eimeria mitis
GCAAATTCCGAATTTCGTGTACAACCAATAGCTGCACAATGAGATAGCGGTTTCGCGCTCATCCATGAGGGCGACGTGAACACTGTTGCACGTTGCACGTTACGTTGCAAGCACGCCAAAAAAGCGGCACGCCCA
>NW_013568440.1:844-915 GCF_000499745.2 Eimeria mitis
TGACGTGAACACTGTTGCACGTTGCACGTTACGTTGCAAGCACGCCAAAAAAGCGGCACGCCCAGAAACAC
>NW_013568441.1:0-748 GCF_000499745.2 Eimeria mitis
TATATATATATATATGTATATATATATAAGTGCTTTGGCCTCAGCAGTTGCTCCCTACAGACGGGGTGTACGTACAGCTGTATGTACACATCTCAATATGTTGGGGCTGCATGCACACGCATGCATGCATCTCCCCCTGCATGCATGCATGCATCTGCCTGCATGCAAGCCCCTGCATGCATGCATGCATGCATGCATGCAGCCCCCTGCATGCATGCATGCATGCATGCACTGAGCCCTCTCGGGCTGTAGAAAGACACCAAACACCGCCTGGTTACTTGCATCTATCCACTCCTTGCATGCATGCATGCATGCATAAGGAAATTTCCGCTGCTGCTGCTGCTGCTGCTGCTGCTGCTGCTGCTTCTGCTGCTGCTGCTGCTGCTGCTGCTGCTGCTGTGCTGTCTGCTGCTGCTGCTGCTGCTGCTGCTCTGCTGCTGCTGCTGCTGCTGCTGCTGCTGCTGCTGCTGCTGCAGCAGCAGCAACTACAATGCACGGAGGTCTAGTTTAATTGAGGGCCCCATGGTGGTGCAGATATAGACGGACTTAATAACCTTCATCATGGCAGCAGTATGTTTTAGTTTTATTTCTCTCTGCTGCTGCTGCTGCTGCTGCTGCTGCTGCTGCTGCTGCTGCTGCTGCTGCTGTTGGTGGTGCAGCAGCAGCTGGGGCTGGTGGTGTATGGGTACTGGTGTGGTAGCTGTTGCTGCATGCATGACCGCATGCAAGAAAGTATATAAATTAAATA
>NW_013568441.1:848-1498 GCF_000499745.2 Eimeria mitis
TGGGCTGGTGCTGTATGGGTACTGGTGTGGTAGCTGTTGCTGCATGCATGACCGCATGCAAGAAAGTATATAAATTAAATAATAATTGAGATAAAGACAAAGACACATACCCTATAGATGAATGTATTATATTATTTTTATCGGCACAAAACTGCAGCGTAGGCTGCCTATACACCTGAATACTGCTTATGGGGTCGCTTGTTAGAGTACCCATACAAACAGAAGGAATTAAGTTGCGGCGGGTACCTGAGACAGAGACAAACAGAGACAAACAGAAACAGAAAAAGGAGATAGATAAGAAGGAGACAGAAGGAGACAGAAGGAGACAGAAAGAGAGAGAAGGAGACAGAAAGAGAGAGAAAAAAGAGAGAGAAAGAGAGAGAAAGAGAGAGAAAAAGGAGACAGAAAGAGAACATATACATACAGAAGGAATTAAGTTGCGGCGGGTACCTAAGATAGAGACAGAGACAAACAAAAACAGAAAAAGATAAAAAAGGAGATAGAAGGAGACAGAGGGAGAGAAAAGGAGACAGGGAGAGAAAGAGAGAGAAAAAAGAGAAAGAAAGAGAAAGAAAGAGAGAGAAAGAGAGAGAAAAAGGAGACAAAAAGAGACAGAGAAAGAGAACATATACATATAGAAGGAATTAAGT
>NW_013568441.1:1598-2802 GCF_000499745.2 Eimeria mitis
CCCTGTACACCTGAATACTGCTTATGGGGTCGCTTGTTAGGGTACCCATACAAACAGAAGGAATTAAGTTGCGGCGGGTACCTGAGATAGAGACAAACAGAGACAGAAAGAAACAGAAACAGAAACAGAAAAAGATAAGGAGACAGAAGGAGACAGAAGGAGACAGAAGGAGACAGAAAGAGAGAGAAAGAGAGAGAAAAAAGAGAGAGAAATAAAGAGAAAAAGGAGACAGAAAGAGAAAGAGAACATATACAAACAGAAGGAATTAAGTTGCGGCGGGTACCTAAGAGACAAACAGAGACAGAAAGAAACAGAAAAAGATAAAAAAGGAGATAGAAGGAGACAGAGGGAGAGAAAAGGAGACAGGGAGAGAAAGAGAGAGAAAAAAGAGACAGAAAGAGAGAGAAAGAGAGAGAAAGAGAAAAAGGAGACAGAAAGAGAAAGAGAACATATAGATACAGAAGGAATTAAGTTGCGGCGGGTACCTGAGATAGAGACAAACAGAGACAGAAAGAAACAGAAACAGAGACAGAAAAAGATAAGGAGACAGAAGGAGACAGAAGGAGACAGAAAGAGAGAGAAAGAAAGAGAAAAAAGAGAGAGAAAGAGAGAGAAAAAGGAGACAGAAAGAGAACATATAGATACAGAAGGAATTAAGTTGCGACGGGTACATAAGATAAAAACAAACAGAAACAGAGACAGAAAAAACAGAAAAAGATAAAAAAGGAGATAGATAGAGAGGAGATAGAAGGAGAGAGAAAGAGAGAGAAAAAGGAGAGAGAAAGAGAGAGAAAAAGGAGAGAGAAAAAAGAGACAGAAAGAGAGAAAAAGAGAAAGAAAGAGAAAAAAGAGACAGAAAGAGAACATATACAAATAGAAGAAATTAAGTTGCGGCAGAGATAAACAGAAACAGAAAGAAACAGAAAAAGGAGATAGATAGGGAGGAGATAGAAGGAGACAGAGGGAGAGAAAGAGAGAGAGAAAAAGGAGACAGAAAGGAAAAAGAAAAAAGAGAAAAAAACAGAAAAAAACAGAAAAAAGAGAAAAAAAGAGAAAAAAAGAAAAAAAAAGAAAAAAAAAGGAAAAAAGAAAAAAAAGAAAAAAAAAGAGAAAACAAAGAGAAAAAAGGAGAAACAAAACAAAGAAAGAAAGAAAGAAAAAAAAAAAAAAAAAAAAAAAAAAAAAAAAAAAAAAAAAAAAAAAA
>NW_013568441.1:2902-3354 GCF_000499745.2 Eimeria mitis
GATACAGAAGGAATTAAGTTGCGGCGGGTGCTTGAGATAGAGACAGAAAGAAACAGAGACAGAGACAGAAAGAAACAGAAACAGAAACAGAAAAAGATAAAAAAGGAGATAGAAGGAGACAGAAGGAGACAGAGAGAGAAAAAAGAGAGAGAAAGAGACAGAAAGAGAGAGAAAGAGAAAAAGGAGACAGAAAGAGAGAGAAAAAGGAGACAGAAGGAATTAAGTTGCGACGGGTACATAAGATAAACACAAACAGAAACAGAGACAGAAAAAAACAGAAAAATATAAAAAAGGAGATAGATAGGGAGGAGACAGAAGGAGAGAGAAAGAGAGAGAAAGAGAGAGAAAAAAGAGACAGAAAGAGAGAAAAAGAGAAAGAAAAAGAAAAAAGAGACAGAAAGAGAACATATACAAATAGAAGAAATTAAGTTGCGGCAGAGATAAACAGAAAC
>NW_013568441.1:3454-3761 GCF_000499745.2 Eimeria mitis
GAGAGAGAGAGAAAAAGGAGACAGAAAAAAGAGACAGAAGAAAAGAGAAAAAGGAGACAGAAAGAGACAGAAAGAAAACAAATAGATACAGATAAAACAGAGACAAACAGAGACAGAAACAGAAAAAAGAAAAAAAGAAAAAAAAGAAAAAAGAAAAAAGACAGAAAAGCAGAAAAAAACAGAAAAAAGAGAAAAAAAGAAAAAAAAGAAAAAAGAGAGAAAAGCAGAAAAAAACAGAAAAAAGAGAAAAAAAAAAAAAAAAAAAAAAAAAAAAAAAAAAAAAAAAAAAAAAAAAAAAAAAAAAAAA
>NW_013568441.1:3861-4156 GCF_000499745.2 Eimeria mitis
CCTAGGGCTTTTCCTAGGGTGCCTATAGCCGCCATTTGTTCGGGTGTAGAGATAAGTATATCGGGGCTGCATGCAGTATAAGTTTTTATATTTTTATTTATTTTATTTATTTTATTTTTATTTATTTTATTTTTATTTATTTTTATTTCTTCTTTGTCTTTTTCTTTTTCTTTGTCTCCACCTAATGCATGCAGCAACTCATCTCGACCCACTATGTCGGCCCCTAAAGAAAAAAAAAAAAAAAAAAAAAAAAAAAAAAAAAAAAAAAAAAAAAAAAAAAAAAAAAAAAAAAAAA
>NW_013568441.1:4256-4423 GCF_000499745.2 Eimeria mitis
TTATTTATTTTATTTTTATTTTTATTTATTTTATTTATTTTTATTTCTTCTTTTTCTTTTTCTTTTTCTTTTTCTTCACCTAATGCATGCAGCAACTCATCTCGACCCACTATGTCGGCCCCTAAAAAAAAAAAAAAAAAAAAAAAAAAAAAAAAAAAAAAAAAAAA
>NW_013568441.1:4523-5546 GCF_000499745.2 Eimeria mitis
TAAAAACATAAATAAAATAAATAGGTAAATAAATAAATTAATTTAATAAATGAAATAAATAAATGAATACATAAATAAATAAATAAATAAATAAATAAATAAATAAATAAATAAATACAATAACCCCTAAAGAGAACAACAAAATAAATAAATAAATAAATAAATAAATAAATAAATAAACAAATAAAATAAATAAATAAATAAATAAAATAAAATAGGTAAGAAAAGAAATAAAATAAATAAAATAGATATATAAATTATTTCTTAATAAAAAAATAAAAAAAAAATTAAATAAATAAATAAACAAAATAAATAGATAAATAAATAAACAAAATAAATAAATAAATAAATAAACAAAATAAATAAATAAATGAATCAATAAAATAAATAAACCAATAAATAAATAAAATAAATAAATAAATAAAATAAATTAAAAAAAAAATAAAATAAAATAAAAGGGATAAAACAATAAGATAAACAAAAGAGACAACAACATAAAATAAAAAAATAAAATAAAGGGGAGATAAATAAAATAAATAAAAAAAAAGATAAAGCAAAAGAGACAGAGAAATAAAATAAATAAAAAAAGAAAAAATAATATAACAAAAGAGAGAAAATAAAAAGACAGAGAAATAAAATAATAAAAAGAGAAAGGAAAATAAAATAAAGAAAAAATATAAACAAATAAAATAAAAAAGGAGACGAATAACAAAAAGGAGACAGAGAGAGACAAAGAGGAGACACACAGAAGGAGAAAGGAGACAGACGGATCCACACAACAAGCACCAGCAGCAGCAGCAGCAGCAGCAGAAGCAGAAGCAGCAGCAGCAGAAGCAGCAGAAGCAGCAGCAGCAGCATCAGCAGCAGCAGCAGCAGCAGCAGCAGCAGCAGCAGAAACTGCACTAACACCACCACCGCCACCAGCAGCAGCATCATCATCACCATCATCATCAAAACCACCATCAGCAGCAGCAGCAGCAGCAGCAGCAGCAGCAGCAGCAGCAGCAGCAGCAGCAGCAGCAG
>NW_013568441.1:5646-5878 GCF_000499745.2 Eimeria mitis
AGCAGCTGCAGCAAGCAGCACTCAGAGCAGCAGCAGCAAAAATAGAAGAAGCATTTAACCAAATAGAAAAACAAAAACAAAACAGCAGCAGCAACACAACACAATGGGAGGAAGAAACTCCCCCTGCTGCTGCTGCTGCTGCTGCTGCTCCTGCTGCTGCTCCTGCTGCTGCTGCTGCTGCTGCTGCTGCTGAGCTGCGGCCCCGCGTTCTCTATGCCCGCGAGCTCCGCCG
>NW_013568441.1:5978-6405 GCF_000499745.2 Eimeria mitis
CATCTCTCGCAGCTTTTTCTAGATGAGGTTCAACAAGAGCAGCAATTATCCTGGGCCTTCTCCATACCCCTCCTTTTTTTTTTCCTCTGATTGCTGCTGCTGCTGCTGCTGCTGCTGCTGCTGGTGCTGCTGCTGCTGCTGCTGCTGCTGCTGCTGTGTTTTCTCTTTCTGCTGCTGCAGATGGGGGCCCCCGAAGAGAAGGAATAACGCCATAGGGTAGAGTAACGAACCCCTGTACCCTTTGGGGGCCCCTAATACCTTTTGCTGCTGCTGCTGCTGCTGCTGCTGCTGTTGCTGCTGCTGTATTTATTTTTTTTCTCTGTCTTTTCAGGTGTATATGCACCTCCACTGTCTCGTCAAATGCTGCTGTTGCTAGCAGCTGGCAAACCAACAAACTGCTGCTGGGGGGTAGGGCCCCCCCCCCCCC
>NW_013568441.1:7208-7739 GCF_000499745.2 Eimeria mitis
CCCCTCTTGCTGCTGATTTTCTTCCTGCTGCTTCCTCAGTCTTTGTCTTTGCTGCTGCAGCAGCAGCAGCAGCAGCAGCAGCAGCAGCAGCTAGCACAGACTCGCCTGCATGCAGCTCCTCTAGGAGCCTCCACCTGCGGCCTTGGGGCTTTCTGTGTGGCGGCAGCTGCAGCAGCAGCTCGGGGGTTGCAGCAGCAGCAGCATCTGCTGCTGTTGCTGCAGCAGCAGCAGCAGCAGACTCAGCAGCAGCAGCAGCAGCAGCAGCAGCAGGATCCACAGGACCGTATATATACTGACGATGCCAATTCTGCTTCTTATCTGCTGCTCGTTGCTGCCCTATTGTGAGACGCTCTGCTGCTGCTGCTGCTGCTGCTGGTTCTTTTTCTGCTGCTGCTGCTGCTGCTGCTGCTTCTGGCGGTGGTGCTGCTGCTGCTGCAGCAGCAGCAGGAGCAGCATCTCTCCCATTTATAACGCGCAGGGGTGGGGGGCCCCGATAAGTTGCTGCGGGGAAACGAAGAGATGCTGCTGCTG
>NW_013568441.1:7839-8285 GCF_000499745.2 Eimeria mitis
GTGCAGCAGCAGCAGCATCTGCTGCTGTTGCTGCAGCAGCAGCAGTAGCAGGCTCAGCAGCAGCAGCAGCAGCAGCAGCAGCAGCAGGATCCACAGGACCGTATATATACTGACGGTGCCAATTCTGCTTCTTATCTGCTGCTCGTTGCTGCCCTATAGTGAGACGCTCTGCTGCTGCTGCTGCTGCTGCTGGTTCTTTTTCTGCTGCTGCTGCTGCTGCTGCTGCTGCTTCTGGCGGTGGTGCTGCTGCTGCTGCTGCTGCAGCAGGAGCTGCATCTCCTCCATTTATAACGCGCAGGGGTGGGGGGCCCCGATAAGTTGCTGCGGGGAAACGAAGAGATGCTGCTGCTGTTGCTGCTGTTGCTGCTGCTGTTGTTGCTGCTGCTGCTGCTGCTGCTGCTGCTGCAGGGGACTGAGTGTCTTGATAAGGAGACACGGGGGGCCCC
>NW_013568441.1:8385-9099 GCF_000499745.2 Eimeria mitis
CTGCTGCTGCTGCTGCTGCTGCTGCTGCAGGGGACTGAGTGTCTTGATAAGGAGACACGGGGGGCCCCTCGGGGGCCCTCCACTTTTGTATGAGGGGGCCCCTGGGGGCCCCCCTATCGTGCTGCTGTATGGGTACGAAGGCAAAGCCGCAGCAGAGAGAAACAGGGTTCAGCAGCAGCAGCAGCAGCAGCAGCAGCAACGGCAGCAGCAGCAGCAGATGCTGCTGCCCCCGCTGCAGCAAACTGCTGCGGCCCCCATACTGCTGCAGCAGCGGAGAGACAGCTCCTCTCCCCCCCAGACGGATCCGAACCATCTTGCTGCTGCTGCTGCTGTTGCTGCTGCTGCTGCTGCTGCTGCTGCAGCTGCAGCAGCAGCAGCTGCTGCTGTTCTTGCTGCTGCTGCTGTTGCTGCTGTTGCTGCAGTTGCTGTTGCTGTTGCTACTCCTGTTGCTGCTGCTGTTGCTGTTGTTGCTGCTGCTGCTGCTGCTGCTGCTGCTGCTGCTGCTGCTGCTGCTGCTGCTGCGTCTTGTGTATAAGAGGTGTAGGGGGCCCCCCCCCGGGGTGTATGGGGGGCCCCCTCGGCGTATGGGGGGCCCCCGTCTGTACCCTTTGGGGGCCCCTCTATTTATTTCTTTTAGGGGTTTTATAACAACCGTGGGGGCCCCTGTCTCTGTGCTATAGGGTACGCGTTGCTGCAGCCCCTCCTCGGGGGGCC
>NW_013568441.1:9199-9401 GCF_000499745.2 Eimeria mitis
GTCTTGTGTATAAGAGGTGTAGGGGGCCCCCCCCCGGCGTGTATGGGGGGCCCCCTCGGTGTATGGGGGGCCCCCGTCTGTACCCTTTGGGGGCCCCTCTATTTACTCCTTTTAGGGGTTTTATAAGAACCCTGGGGGCCCCTGTCTCTGTGCTATAGGGTACGCGTTGCTGCAGCCCCTCCTCGGGGGGCCCCCCTGTCTG
>NW_013568441.1:9749-9913 GCF_000499745.2 Eimeria mitis
GTGCTCCTGCTGCTGCTGCTGCAGCAGCAGCTGCTGCTGCTGCACACAAAACTCTATCTGCTCTCTTCAGGGGGGCCCCCAGGACCCTTCCTGGCTGGGGGCCCCCCTCTCCCATAGGGGGGCGCGGGGGGCCCCCCAGCGTCGGTGCAGCAGATGAGGAGGGT
>NW_013568441.1:10013-10501 GCF_000499745.2 Eimeria mitis
CTGCTCCTGCTGCTGCTGCTGCTGCTGCTGCAGCAGCAGCTGCCGCTGCTGCACACAAAACCCTATCTGCTCTCTTCAGGGGGGCCCCCAGGACCCTTCCTGCCTGGGGGCCCCCCTCTCCCATAGGGGGGCGCGGGGGGCCCCCCAGCGTCGGTGCAGCAGATGAGGAGGGTTCTGTTTGGGGGCCCCCCTGTGGGGGCCCCCCAGGGGGGCCCCCTACTAGCGAGTCTTCGTTTCTCTTGCGGGGGTAGGAGGGGGGCCCGGGGGGCCCCCTATTCTGATCGCTGCTGCATGCAGGGGGGCCCCCAACCAGGGGGGCCCCCTCTAGCAGACAGAGACAGAAAGGAGACAGGGGCCCCCTCCTGCAGCAATAGAAAGGATAGAACTGGGTCCTGGGGGCCCCCCTCCTCGCCTCGGGGGGCCCCCCCTTCACGCTGCTTGTTCCAGCGGGGGGCCCCCGGGGGGCCCCCGGGCCTCGGGGGCCCCCG
>NW_013568441.1:10601-11046 GCF_000499745.2 Eimeria mitis
GGTCTTCGTTTCTCGTGCGGGGGAAGGAGAGGGGCCCGGGGGGCCCCCTGCTCTGATCGCCGCTGCATGCAGGGGGGCCCCCAACCAGGGGGGCCCCCTCTAGCAGAAAGAGACAGAAAGGAGACAGGGCCCCCCTCCTGCAGCAGCAGAAATGATAGAACAGGGCCCTGGGGGCCCACCTCCTCGCCTCGGGGCCCCCCCCCTTCACGCTGCTCGTTCCAGCGGGGGGCCCCCGGGGGCCCCCCGGGTCTCGGGGGCCCCCCGGGCCTCGGGGGCCCCAGGGGCCCCGGGGGCCCCCTGCTGCTGCCGCTGGGGTGTGGGGGCCCCCTGTCTTATGGTGGTGTATCTGTACCCTTGGGGGCCCGGGGCGTTTCGTCTTACTTGTTAGGGTCTCTGTCTCCTGCTGAGCTGCTGCTGCTGCTGCAGGAGCTGCAGCAGCGGTGTG
>NW_013568441.1:12580-12741 GCF_000499745.2 Eimeria mitis
AGGGGATAGAAACTGTCTCCTTTTGGAGCTGCTGCAGCCGTTGTGGGGTCCCCTAGAGGATCATCTCCTTCTCTCTTCTTCTGCTGCTGCTGCAGCAGCAGCAGCAGCAGCAGCAGCAGCAGCAGCAGGAGCAGCAGCAGGAGCAGCAGCAGGAGGAGCAG
>NW_013568441.1:12757-13518 GCF_000499745.2 Eimeria mitis
TCGCTGCTGCTGCTGCTGTCGCTGTTGCTGCTGCTGTCGCTGTTGCTGCTGCTGCTGCTGCCGTTGCTGCTGCTGCTGCTGCTGCTGCTGTCTCTTTGTTTGTCTCCTGTCTCTATTTGGCCTCTTTTGCGTTTCTTTTTTTTTCTTTCTTTTTGTCTCCTCCTCTGCTGCTGCTGTCTCTCTTTGTGTTTCTCTTTCTGTCTCTCTGTCTCTGTCTCTGTCTCTCTTTTGTCTCTCTTTCTCTCTCTTTCTTTCTTTCTCTCTTTCTGTCTCTTTCTGTCTCTTTCTTTATCTCTCTCTTTCTCTCTTTCTGTCTCTTTCCGTCTCTGTTTCTCTCTCTCTTTCTGTCTCTTTCTGTCTCTTTCTTTCTTTGTCTCTGTCCCTTTCTCTGTCTCTCTTTCTGTCTCTTTCTGTCTCTTTCTGTCTCTCTTTCTCTCTCCTTCTGTCTCTCTTTCTTTCTTTCTGTCTCTCTTTCTTTCTCTTTTTCTGTCTCTCTTTTTGTCTCTTCTGCATATTTCGTTATTAAAAAGGAGACACTTGTGTGTAGTTTCTATCATCAGCAGCAACAGCAGCAGCAGCAGCAGCAGCAGCAACAGCAGCAGCAGCAGCAGCAGCAGCAACACTGTGTATATGTTCTTCTCTCTGCAGCCCTATTGCTGCTGCTGCGCTGCTGCTGCATGCATCTTACTTCCTCCTCAATTACCTACAAAAGCCCCAAACCCATACAAATATCTTTTGCGTTCGAGGGGGCCCCCGGGGGG
>NW_013568442.1:645-824 GCF_000499745.2 Eimeria mitis
ATGCTGCAGCCGCAGAGGCCCCCAAAGGCCCACCTTTTTATCTATCTTACACACCATCGCCGCCATCTATGCAACCGTCAGCCACACACACAACTGTACCCTAAGGGGGCCCCCCAAGGGGGCCCCCCAAGGGGGCCCATAAAGGGGGCCCCCCAAAGGGGCCCCCCAAGGGGGCCCCC
>NW_013568443.1:0-536 GCF_000499745.2 Eimeria mitis
TATATATATATATATATATATATATATATATATATATATATATATATATATATATATATATACTTTTGTTGTTTTTATTTTCAGGGGAGCGGGGCAGCTGTGTATGCAAAAACAGATGCATGTTTATGTATGCACTCATGCGTTGTATTTGTAGATATATATAAATATAATATATATATATAATATATATAATATAATATATATATAATATATATATTTATATTTATATTATTTATATTTATATTTATATTTATATATATATGTAGATTTGGCTTGTACAGGTATGTGTATATCTGCGTGCATGAATCTAGGGGCACAGATATACATGAATCCTAGTGATATATATATATATATTATATATAAATAAATAAATAAAAATATATAAATATATATAAATATATTTATTTATATATATATTTATATATATGTATTATAATAGTCAATGAGGGGCGGGCAATGACACCCGTTGTTGTTTTGTTGGTTTACATGAAACATAAAAAAAAAAAAAAAAAAAAAAAAAAAAAAAAAAAAAAAAA
>NW_013568443.1:628-824 GCF_000499745.2 Eimeria mitis
TAAAAAGAAGAAAGACAGCATCTCTGCTGCTTTGTCTCAAGCCAAAGATGTACAGAGACAAACAAAAATAAAATAAACACACAACAACCCCACCAAAGAGGCAGGAATGTTTCTCCTCTTCTATACGGGGGGGTACACACCGAACGCGCCACCAAATATAACTCCTTTCTTAATTGTATTAAATTTCTCTCTCTCT
>NW_013568444.1:0-150 GCF_000499745.2 Eimeria mitis
ACCCTAAACCCCAAGCCCTAAACCCTAAACCCTAAACCCCAAGCCCTAAACCCTAAACCCTAAACCCCAAACCCTAAACACTAAACCCTAAACCCTAAACCCTAAACCCTAAACCCTAAGAGAGTTTTATTGCGGTGAAGACAGCAACAA
>NW_013568445.1:0-169 GCF_000499745.2 Eimeria mitis
CAGGGGGACCGAAGGGGGGGAGACCACCGGGGCCTAGCGGGGGACGACTCCCAGGAGGACCGAAGGGGGGGAGACCACCAGGCCCCAGCGGGGGACGACCCCCAGGAGGACCAAAGGGAGGAAGACCCCCAGGCCCCATGGGGGGACGGCCCCCAGGAGGACCAAAGGG
>NW_013568445.1:342-824 GCF_000499745.2 Eimeria mitis
CCCTGGGCCATAGGGGGGACGACCCCCAGGACCAAAGGGGGGCCGGCCCCATGGGGGGCGGCCCCCAGGTCTAGGGAGCCACCAGGGAGGAAACCAGAGAGGATAGTCCCAGGGGGGTTCTGTACCACCACCTCCAGGTCTATGTGGTCCACCGCCTCCAGGTCTATGTGGTCTATGTGGTCTATGTGGTCTATGTGGTCCACCGCCTCCTGGTCTGTGTGGTCCACCGCCTCCTGGACCAGGTGGACCAGGTGGTCCACCACCGCCTGGACCCGATGGACCACCACCTCCTGGACCCGATGGTCCATTCCCATTCCCTGGGCCCGATGGTCCATTCCCATTGCCTGGTCCCGATGGCCCATTGCCATTGCCTGGTCCCGGTGGTCCATTCCCATTGCCTGGCCACGATGGTCCACTGCCATTGCCTGGCCACGATGGTCCATTCCCGTTGCCTGAGCCCGGTGGACCATTGCCATTTCCTG
>NW_013568446.1:0-141 GCF_000499745.2 Eimeria mitis
TCACCCGAGCATAGCCTCTAGGCCTGTGCCATATAAGGCGTGTACTCGGTTAGGCAGCCGGAGCTAACTGGGTCCGGCAAAACAAACCGAACCCAAGCTTGATAGGAAATGCAAAGCGGTGGATATGGCTATATGGGGAGT
>NW_013568446.1:326-824 GCF_000499745.2 Eimeria mitis
AATAACTTCTGCCGGCTTCGGATACAAAACAGCCGAACACTTTTTGGCGAACCCGAAGGACACTCCTGCAACGCGAACTGTGCCTTCTTCTGTGCACGCGCCGCACAGAATCACACAATGCGCGTAGGCCAAGCCCTTTGCAGCAGCCCCCGCTTCGCTAGCCCTCTTCTTCGCTGAACTACTACCATCATCATAGCACCTATTGCGCTGCTCGTAGGCAGCCTGATCAGTTCCTTGATATCGTTTGTACTGTCACAGGCTGGCTGGCAAATGCATAGTTCAGAACCAAAACACACTGACCCACCGGCACCGAAGAACACCACGGATACAGCAAAACTAGCTACAATTTCGGCTCACGTTGCAACTTCATCAATCCGCAGACAAAGCCCACATGCACCAGTATTCACTCTAACAGAAGCTGAAACGTAACAGCTCCAACAACCGTGCGCAGAATTTGACACGAGTGTTGCTGACCTTCAACAGACTCTTCTAGTTTCT
>NW_013568447.1:0-142 GCF_000499745.2 Eimeria mitis
CGTGTAGTGAACTGTATCTGCCGATGGGCGTATTTGCAGTATTTTGTGAAGGATCCGGCTACCTGCATGTTCACGCAGTATGGGTCTATGCATTCTGGGCGCATGCCTTTCCCTCCGCGTTGGGCCGTAACTCTCTCTGCCA
>NW_013568447.1:400-823 GCF_000499745.2 Eimeria mitis
CTGGGTGCGTCCTCGCTGCGATGCCCGTTTGCAAGAGAGAGTCCTACATGATGCTACGAGTGAACTCGTAAGGCGGTGCACATGCTGGGAGGCAACAGTGACTATTCGGTGATTTCTGTCAAGCGTCAGTAGTGTTGACGGGTAGTTTGGTAATGTGTGATGGCAGTTGTTTTGCGAGGAACAGGAATGGCGGGAGCGGTCTGCGGACGGCACACTCGTGTAAACGCTCATGGCTTTTGCACGAACGCGCACGGAAGCCGTTATTCATTTTTGTACCTACTGAGTAACCAAGAGTGCAGTGGAAGACATAGTGAGGGCGGATGGTTCTGGCTGGGGGAGATTCGCCGATTGTTGGTCGTGTTTTTGCGTATTTGCAATTTATGATTGTTTCGCTGATTGTCATCTGTCCAACGTCGGCCCTTC
>NW_013568448.1:0-375 GCF_000499745.2 Eimeria mitis
TGCACGCGTATGCATGCGCAGCCACTACGGCCAGGAGTCAGCATGAATTTTAGCAATACCCAACACTTCTGCGGACAGATGCTCTTGTTGCCAAAGGCATACTCTCTGGCGAAAACGGCTAGCGATCGCAAAGCACAGAAGGCTTCGCCAACCCACGGCCTTTAGTGCATGCTCACGAACTGCGCAGCCTCGCTCTGCTCGTACGTGCATGCCCCCGTGCGTTCCTCAAAATAATGTGCCAAAGGAAACGGCAACGCTAACGCCATCTGCAAAACGATGCAGTTCGTCGCATACTGTGTGCTTGTCTAGTCGCGTCATGCTAGGAGGTCAACGAACATACAAAAAAGGTCAACATTTGGTCAAACCATCACATGC
>NW_013568448.1:439-646 GCF_000499745.2 Eimeria mitis
TGGTGCGCTGCTGTGGACCCGCCTCTTGCTTGAAGGACAAAAAGATCGAACATATCAAACGCGTGCAGGAAAAGAAGCATACGCGCAGATGGAGACCCTGCCATGTGCTTCTGCCTAGTATGTTGCGGTACAATGATCAGCTTGCCTTGCTTTGCCGAGCGCGAACAAAACTCTGTGACGCATTGAAACGTTGCAGCATCTCGAAAC
>NW_013568448.1:746-1304 GCF_000499745.2 Eimeria mitis
ACCGGCAGAAATCTGCCCTTCGCAATCCCCCACCTCCACAGAACCACCACCATCATAAATAACCCATCTTGTCGTCAATACTGCTAAGCGTTCGACACAACTCACCATGTAGCCGTTACTGCCTTCTACCACGCATTGCGCAAAGCCATACTGGGATATCGATTTCCCGATGCAATTTATATTCTTAGGATCTTCCCCGCTGCCACACAGTGCAATGCCAAAATGTCCGGTCCAAGCAGAAACGGACGAAGAGCAACACTAAAGCAAAACGAGCTTCCACTCTCCTTCCTGCTCTGCAACTCCGCACATCTGCACATGTGCACGTGCGCAACCCTGCCTGGAACCGCCAGGCCTCAAATCGAACAGTACCCAAGACCGTCCCGGAATAAATTGTTCATTTCCAAGGGATTACCTCCTGCACAAAGCAGTGTCATATCGGGACCCCACAGATAGCAGAAAAACACAGCTGCCGTACTCGCACGCACACAAACTGCATACCCCGACGATGGTCACACATAAAAGCTTAATGCCAATCACAAAACCATATAACTGCCTGCA
>NW_013568448.1:1404-1824 GCF_000499745.2 Eimeria mitis
CACGGCCGTGCGCAATACGTGGTAGAAGGTAGCAACGGCTACATTGTGAATTGTGTCGAACGCTTAGCAGCATTGACGACAAGAGGGGTTATTTATGATGGTGGTTGTTCTGAGGATGAGGGGGATTGCGAAGGGCATATTTCGGCCGGCGATGCCTCTAACATGACCTGCGTAAACACGCATTGCAGTTGCACGAAAGACAACGAACGCTGTAGCTCATTGCGCAACCACTGGGTAGTAGCAGAAAAGCCTAAACATTCAGTATACGCTGCTGTTTCTCGTTTGCAAGATTCGTCCAGCTGTTTTGTGTTCGGAGTAGGTGCAGTTTGTAAACTTGCCACTGATTTTGATGCCTGCTCTTCATATCATGGCGAATTCGCCGCAGCGCTACAACACAGCAGGCAGACTCACGCGGGTGGC
>NW_013568448.1:1924-2395 GCF_000499745.2 Eimeria mitis
TTCGTAGAACAACTAAAATACATAACTAAACTGGCCGTCAATACTACTAGAGCGTTTTACACACAAACCCGTGTCGCCCGCGCTGCCAACCTGCCCCCCACATGTCGCACTGCAGACATCCTGGCTCACTAATTTCCTTACGTCGTTTCCAGCTTTATAATATGTCTCACACAACCATATTGCAAAGCCAAAGTACCCGGCCCCAGCAGATAACAAAGCTGAGCACGCATCCTAGCAACTGTCTAGACCTGCGTCATGCATATACCTATCCATCGATGCTCCAGTACAAACACAAACGTATCGGTACCCATAACTGCACCACGAGGATGCACTTGCATCGGCGGGGCACGATTCATAAAGACTGCTCTTGCTGCTCAACGCTTCGCACCCTCGCAGCGGTAACCCCTCACAATTTGCATCTTTTCTGGCTAAAACGACAATCAATCGCGAAGCAAGAGAAGTAATGGGCTC
>NW_013568448.1:2495-4578 GCF_000499745.2 Eimeria mitis
GCAAGCACACAGTATCCGACGAACTGCGTCGTTTTGCAGATAGCGTTACCGTTGCCATTTCCTTCGGCACATTATTTTGCGGAACGCACGGGGGCATGCACGTGCGAGCAGAGCGTGGCTGCGCAGCTCGTAAGCGCGCGCTAAATGCTGTGGGTTGGCGAAACCTTCTGTGGCTTTACGGTAGCTTCCCTTTTCGCCAGATAGTATGCTTTTGGCAACAAGAGCATCTGTCCTTGGAAGTGCTGCGTATTGGTACAAGTACTGCTGACTGCTGGCTGGAGTGGCTGCGCATGCGTATGCATGCACATCAGAAAAGTGACCGTGCGAATAAAGTGACGTTTTACTTTTGCATATGCGACGTTTGCTTGCCTGGGTATCTACTGTTGCGAGGTGTATCTTCGCCGCAGCAGGGGGTTTGCGCGATCACGCTGGACGTTGCAAACGACTGCAGCTTCACTTGAATGATAAGAAAGTGTATTTGCAGGGAGATGCATGGACGGGTGCAGCGCCTGCTCCGTGATTGGTGTCAAACGCCTAGCAGCAACGATTCCCTGAGCTGTCGTGTATGATGAGAGTTACTTTGTTGGGAACGGGGCTAGCGCACGGGAGGCCGTGGCCGACGGAGCGATCAACGGCAACTGTGTAAATACGCATGGGCTTTGCACGAAGAAATGCGGAGACAGCAGCCCATTGTGTTTTTTTTGTGTAGCGCAAGAAGGAAAGTGGAGCCCGCAGTGCAGGCTAGTACTTCCGGTTTGGGAAGATTCCCCAAGCTGTTTTGTCTCGGACGGGGTGCAATCTGAGCAACTGTAACTATGTTTGGTTTGTGATTGCTACAGGATGGCAACCTGGCCACTGCATTTCAGCATAGTAGAAAGAGTCAGCTAGCTGGTTCTCAGGACTCACTGTGCAATCAGCTGTATCGTTTTGCAGTTGGCGTTAGTCTTGCGGTTTGTTTCGCTTGGAGTGGATGAAGCCGGTTCCGTTCACCGAAAGACGTATATGTACCATTTTACGCAGAGCTAGAGTGCATGGATGTGTGAGCACAATGAGGCAGTGCAGTAAGTGTGCGCGCGCTGAAGGCCATAGGTTGGCGAAGCCTTCTGTGGCGTTACGATTACTAGCTGTTTTCACCAGCAAGTATGCCTTTGACTGCAAACGTTTCTGGGCTTGGAAGCCTCCGGTATTGCTACAATTCACGCCGACTGCTGGCTAGAGTGGCTGCGTATGCGTATGCATGCACATCAGGAAAGTGACCGTGCGAATAAAGTGAAGTTCTACTTTCGCTCCTGCGACGTTTTCTCGTCTTGGTATCTACTGTTGCGAGGTGTTTCGTCGCCGCAGCAGGGGGTTTGCGCGATCACGCTGGAGGCTGCAAATGACTCCAGCTTCACTCGAATGATGAGAAAGTATATTTGCAGGGAGATGCATGGACGGGTGCAGCGCCTGCGCCATGATTGGTGTCGAACGCCTAGCAGCAACGATTTCTTGACCTGTAATGTATAATGAGAGTTACTTTTTTGGGAACGGGGCTAGCGCTCGGGAGGCCGTGGCCGACGGAGCGACCAACCTCAACTATGTTAGTGCGCATGCACTTTGCAGGCAAAAGTGCAGAGCCAGTACCTCATGGTGTTTTTATTGTGTAGCGCAAGAGGGAAAGTGGAGCCCGCAGTGCAGGCTAGTAATTCCGGTTTGGGGAGATTCCCCAAGCTGCTTTGTCTCGGACTGGGTGCAATCTAAGCACCTGTAACTAGTTTGCGTTTGCGATTGCTATAGGATGGAAACCTAGTCATTGCATCCCAACATAGTAGGAAGCGTCAGCAAGCTGGTTCTCAGGACGCACTGTGCAATCAGCTGCATCGTTTTGCAGTTGGCGTTAGTCTTGCGGTTTGTTTCGCTTGGAGTGGATGAAGCCGGTTCCGTTCATCGAGAGAAGTATATGTACCATTTTACGGAGAGCTAGAGTGCTTGGATGTGTGAGCACAATGAGGCAGTGCAGTAAGTGTGCGCGCCCTAAAGGCCATAGGTTGGCGAAGCATTCTGTGGCGTTACGATCGCTAGCCGTTTTCACCAGAAAGTATGC
>NW_013568448.1:4678-12346 GCF_000499745.2 Eimeria mitis
CATCTGGCCTTGGAAGCCTCAGGTGTTGTTATAGTTCATGCCGTTTGCTGACTGGAGTGGCTGCGTATGCGTATGCGTGCACCTTAGCAGAGTTACATGGTGCAAAGAAGCGGGAGTTTGTTTTGCTTCGGTTGTGTGTTTTCTCCGTTGGTATAGGGCTTTGCGGGGTGTTGCGAATCTGCAATATGGATTTGCACTGCAAAGTTTAGTTTGACGATGCAAAACGACTTTCATTAACTGGTGAGGCAGCAGATTTGCAGCAGTGTTCGCGGTAGGAAGCAGCTCCTACGCATTCATTGGTGCCCCACGGCTGGCAGCAACAATTTTGTGAGATGTTGTGTATGGGGGGAGTTGTTGTGCATGGAATGCGAGTAGTGGAGACCGGCGGTGTGACCAACACGGTCTGTTTAAATACGCATGGGCCTCGCGCAGAAAGGTGCAGTGCCGGTAGATCATGTTGTATCTACTGGGTGGCACAAAAGGGGTGGGCGGACCCCGGCGGTGCAGGCGAGTGACGCCGGTGTGGGAAGATTTTCCAAGCTGTCCTGTTTCGAGTTGATTTGCCAGGCTGTTCTGTTTCGGCTTGATTTGCCAAGCGGACATGTTTGGGCTTCGGTGCAATTTTAGACTGTGCAACATATTCTTGCTTGCGTTCGGCATACCACAAGAAGAAGGACACCGCAGTCCAACGTAATAGAGTCTCACGCGGCAGGCGCTAAGTGCGCACGCATGTGATGTTTCGGCACGTCCTGAATTTGTTCAATTCGGCTTTTTAGCAGAGGGAGACCTTCTGTGGCGTAGCGAACGCGCGCTGCCTTGCTTTCAGGAAGTACGCGATTGGAAATGAACTCATTCTATAACGAACATTCGCGGCTATTTCAGGCATTGCGATTGCAGCCGTTGACATGTGCGTTGCTGCGCACAGATCTTTGGATTTGCAGTGCAGGAGGGAGGGGTAGCACGTTTTGCTTTGGTAGCTTTCTTCTTTGCCATGTACGGGAGCAGATTTTGTGCAGCGCTATGTACTTGCAGGAGGGATCCTGATATTACAAACGGCATCCTTGAATCGGTAGGTTTTGAGCGCAATACGTGGTAGAAGGCAGTAGCAACTGATTTGTGTCGACCGCTGAGTAGGACTGAAGGCTAGCACGGTTAGGTATGATGGCAGATATACTGCGGACATCGGGGATAGCGGGAGGTGAGACGGCGGTGGGTGCGTCAAACACGAACTCCGCAAATACGCATGAGCATTGCACGAAGGATCGAGCAGCCTGTAGCCCATTGTGTAGCCCTGGAGTAGCACGCGAGAAGGCGCAACCGGCAGTGCAAGCTGGTCTTCCTCATCCTGCGTTATTTGTCAACCTGGCTCACGTCCGGCGGAGTTGCAACTTGTAAGCACGCCACCCAGTTTCGTTCGTCCTCGGCATTTGATGGCAATCTGCCGGCAGCACGCGAACACTCTAGGCAGACGCACGAATGGAACCGGCTTTTGGTGTGATCGCACGTTATGTTTGAAGCGCAAGTTGAGCCTTTGGAACACTCGTGTTTTTTCGATTATGAAACTGTTCTAGGGGAAGCATAATGCAGCCAGCTGCTTCTTTGCAACAGCTGGTATACATAAATATATATTGGTCGTTGGAAAGAGGCAGCCGGTTGCTAAACGTATTGCCTTTTTGTCGTTTACCTGTGTTGAAGTTGGGTCTGCCTGCCGAATGAAGTATACGCAGCATTTCGCCGAGGAGTAGAAAACCTGCAAATGTCAGGATCTTGGGTGTATGCAGTTCGCGTGTGCCCGTACATTCTTTACCGTTGCGGCCGACTGCTATTTTAGCCACAAAGGATGCGCATTGTAAGGAGCAGTAACTTCGTGGATGCAGAACGCTCAGCAGCAAGAGTAGTTGCTAGGATGTCTGAAACAAGCGGGACCAGCGCATCCTCCTGGGGCGTGTTTGTGTATCGTTGTGGTTAAGCTTGTATGACAGCAGGCATGCATGTGTATATGCATGCGTGCATGCAGATGGAATGCGAGAATAAGAGGAAGCTTGTTTTGCTAAACCGTGACCGGTCTTGGCAGCTACTGGGTAAGCAGTTTTCTAACATTACAAATGACCTCAGTGTATTGGTGAGGCAGTATATCTGCAGCTCGGTGGGGTGATTTGTCTGTAGCGCGTGCTAATATTGATGGCCCGTTTTGTTTTGTCTGGTGGCAGTTATTCTGCGGAGAAGGCGCATAGCGAAGGGCAAGCAACGCCTGAAGGAGCGACCAACACAAGCTTAACAAGTAGTTACGGCCTTTACACGATAGAACGCGTCATTGGGTAGCTTTTGAGAAGAATAAAAGAAGCATACAATCGAGCGGACTGGTGTTTCTGGCTTTGTGATATTAGTGACTTGTAATTCAAGTAGGTACAAATTTTGTTGGTGTCAACAATATTCGTTGGAGCTCGGCATATCACGACAAACTGGTTATTGCACCAAGTATATAGGACGTAGCGCGCGGCAGGCAGCTGGTTCACACTTACGTGATGTCTGCCAATAGCCGCGATTATGTGAGAGTCGGCTTGGTCTCCCAGAAAGAAGCGATTGGAAAAGGGTGTTCTATGCAGCCACCTCCACCGTTTTGCAGTTGGCACTCAGCTTATGTTTGTGTTCTCATATTCTGGATGAAATCAGCTCCGTCTGCTGCAGGGACGCTATGCGTTGCGGAGGGCTGGGTGGTTTGTGTGTGCGAAAACTGTGAGGTTATGCAGGTTATATGACCGCATCTACGGCCGCAGTTTGGCCAGGCCTTCTCTGGCGGCAAGAACGCGCACTGCTTTGCGCAGGAAGTACGTGATTGGAAATGAACTCATTCTATTCCGAACGTTCGCGGCTATTTCAGGCATTGCGATTGCAGCCGTTGACGTGTACCTGCCTGCGCGCAGATCTTTGGAGTTGCAGTGCAGGAAGGAGCGGGAGCTCGTTTTGCTTTGGTAGCCTTCTTCTTTGCCATGTACGGGAGCAGATTTGGCGCAGTGTTATGCGCTTACACGCGGGATCCTTTAATTACAAACGGCATCCGTGATTCGGTGGTAGAGTGTGTGCTGAGCGCAATACCTGGTAGAAGGCAGTAACCACTACAGGGTGATTGGTGTTGACCGCTGAGTAGGACTGAAGGCTAGTTCGGTTATCTAGGATGGCGGATATTCTCCGGACAACGGGAATAGCGGAAGGCGGACGGCGACCGAATGTGCTTCCCACACGAACTCCGAAAATACGCATGGCCGTTGCACGAACGACTGTGAAGCCGATGATCTCGTTTTTGTGTCCGGCGGAAGTGAAATTTGTGGATGCGCCGCTGGCTTTCGTTTGAGCTCGGCATATGACGGCGAAGTGCCCGTAGCACCCCTAACACTGTAGGCAGAGACAAGCGGGCAGCAGGCCTTCACATTGTGCGCATGTGATGTTTAGAGCGCATGTTGAGCATTTTGGATTTTCAGGGGTCTCCGAGCGAGGCGCGGCTGGACAAAAAGACATTCGGCAGTCCGACAGACGTCTTTGCAGCTGCCCAAAGGCTTCCGTTTTGCTCATTGACCAAGATGACACTACCTGCGTATTCTGGAATGAGTATACGCAGTATTTGGCCGAGAGCTAGGCAGCCTGTGTGGGTAAGCGAATTCTGCAGTTTGCATGCGCGCATCTATGGCCGCAGTTTGGCGAAAACTATGAACTAACGACTGCCTTCCCCAGGAAGTACACCCTTAAAAATGAACTCATTCCACTGAGGCCTGTCATGGGTAGTGCTCTCTTTGATCCAATGTGCTTGAAGGCATAGATGCCTACGTGCATGAGTGGACATCTGTGGGGCTGCACTGCAGGAAAATGTGGAAGCTCACCTTGCCTTAGCGGTGCTCTTCTTTGGCATGTACGGGGACAGGATGTTTTTGAGCTGCGCTCTATGCTTGCGTCGGAGCTCCCGATATTACAAACTGCATCAGGAAATCGGTGGTAGAGTATGTCTTCGGCGCAATACGTGGCAGGAGGCAGCAGCGACTACAGGCCGACTTGCTTGAATCGCTAAGCAGTATTGAAGATCACTTCGTTTATTTATGATGTTGGCTGTTCTTCGGAGAACTGGGACAGCAGAGGGCTGCAGGCTGGAAACAGCGCTTCTAGCGTGAAGTGTGTAAATACATATTGCTCGTACAGGGAAGTCCGCCTAACCTGTAGGCCATTGTGTATCCACTGACTAGCACGAGAGAAAGGGATACCCGTAGTGCGGGCTAGCGTTTCTCGTTAGGTGAGATTCTTCAACCTGCTTTGTGTTCGACGGGAGTGCAGTTAGCAAATGCGCCGCTGATTTTCGTTTGACCTCGGCATATCAAGCCGAAGTGCCCTCCGTACTCAGAGGCAAGCGGGCAGCAGTCTTTCGCTTTGTTTTCATGTGACGTTTGGAGTGCATGCTGAGCATTTTGGATTCTCAGTAGTCTTCCTAGCAATTGGACAAGAATGTGTCTTGCGTCCAGATGTTACTCAGTTCCCACTGTGCTTGCTTTTGGCTCGACTGACGAAGATGAACCCAACTCTATCTGCTGCAAGAACAAAGCACAGTATTTTGCGGAAGCCAGAGTACGTGCACTGTCGTGAGCGTCTCTGCTCTATAGGCTTTCGTTTTCTGCCGCAGTGAGCCCATTCCTTCTCTGACTTTGCTGTCGACTGTTAGTTGAGTCACAAATGATCCGCATTCCAAAGAGCCAGAGCCGCGCAGTTGCGGAGCATTAAGCAGCAAGAGCGGTCTTGAGCAACTCTAAAACACTCAAAGCAACTGGTGCTGGCTTTGGTGTCTTCGACTTTAAGTTGTACCAGAGCAGGATTATTTGCGTGGTTGCACGCGCGCAAAGCTCTGCAGGTGCAATGCGCTACGAAGTGGGTGAGTCTTTCGACACAAGCTGGCGGAGTTCTGGTATCTGCTAAGAACATATGCTTTTGCAAGACATCTGACATTACAGGCGACGTATAAGAATTGGTGAGACAGTTTATGTGCAACGCAACGCGAGGGAGGAGGCAGCGGCGACCATGCTGTGATCTGCGGGGAATTCTTTGTAGCCTCACCGCCAGTCCGCCTACGCATGGTGGCAGTTGTTCTGCGGAAGGAGGGGAATATCGAAGGCAGGGCGACGGCCGACGGCGCGACCAGCACGAATTTCGTTAGTGCTCACGCCTTTTGCGCAAAACGACGCAAGCTTTGTGGCTCACTGTATAGCTCTTGAGAAATGCAAATGGGTGCAAGCATGCAGACACCACAGTGTAGGCAGGTGACGCAGCTTGTGTGAGCAAGCCCGCCGGCAGTGTGTGGTGAAGCCTTGTCTGGCGCCACAGTCACGTGCTGCCTTGCACAGGAGGTACGTTTCTACAAATGATCACTATGCGGGCTGGTCACGATCTTTCGTTTCAAGCACTGTGCTGCTAATCTTGCTACACATCGACAAATCTGCAGATTTATCGATATGTAGTGCAGGAAGAAGCGGAAGCTCGTTTTGCCTAAATAGCGCTCATCGTTTGTACGTACTGCGACAAGATGCTTTGCCGCTGCGGTGTGCGCTTGTGCGCATAACAAGATTCCGAGCCTGCAAACGACACACGGGAATCGGTGGTAGAGTATGCGTCGAGCGCAACACGTGGTAGAAGGCAGGAACGACTACAGGGGGATCTGTCTTGACCGCTGAGTAGAATTGAAGACTATCTCGGTAATGTATGGTGGTGGCTGTTTTGCGGACAACGGAAACAGCAGACGCGACAGGTGGCGGCAGACAGCGCCTCTCACACGGACTCCGCAAAAACGCGTGGCTGTTGCACGAAGGAATGCGAAGCTCGTAGCTCATTGTGCAGCCATTAATTAGCATGAGAGGAAGCAGCACCTCTAGGGGAGGTTGATATTCCTTCTTGTTCAAGACCCGTCAGGCTGCTTTGTGTTCGGCGAAGGTGTACCTTGTGAATGTGCCACTACCTGGTGTGCCTGCTCGGCATTTAACGGCGAAGTGCCCACAGCACACTAAGAGTCTAGGCAGACGCAAGTGGGAACGCACCTTCCGGCAGTTCGCGGGTGATGCCCCGCGCATGCGTAGCGCATGTTGCATTCTCACTGGTCTTCCAACAATAAGCATCTCTCGGGGAAGTATCCTACATTGGGCTTCATCTATTTGCGTCTCGCGTAAAGCTCCTGCTCGCTTGGCCTAGCCTGGGCAAAGTCGGGTATATCTGCCGAGAGGTGTATGCGCAGACTTTTGCGGATGGATAGGGATCCAGCATGTCCAAGGATTGTGAGCTTCAGGGGTTTGTCTGCTCGGGTGTGCTCGCGTGTCCTGCCGCAGTGAGCCCACTGCTTCCTCAACGCTTCTAGCGACTGCTATTTTATACTAGAATGATGCATACTTTAACGAGCAAAAGCTAAGGGGATTCGGAGGGCTAAGCAGCCAGACCAGTTGTCAGGACGTATGCAGCATGCGAATGAAATGCATCCGGATGTCGCGGATCTGGGTACCGTTGTGTTCAAGCGCGTACGAAAGCGGGCATGGGTCTGCAAATGTATGCATATAGGTACTTGGACTCGCAGTGCACAAAGCAATGGGAGCCTCTTTTGACTACAGCTTGTTCAGTTTTGGTTTCGGCGGGGGAGGAGTGTCTTGGCTCTGCACGTTGGCTTTTCAAAACATTACGAACGCCTTCAACGAACTGGTGAGGCAAAATATCTGCAGTGCAGCACGTGGGGCGTCCCAGAACCGTCCACGCAGTTTTGTATATAAACTGATTTAGTAGTATCGTATACCAGTACAGTTGTGTAAGATGGTAGTTGCTGTACGGTGGTGTGTTTGGAAGAAGGCCAATTAGCGAATATGTCGCTAAATTTCATTCGCACTTTTCGCGCCAAACTAAACATTTCACTTTAGCTGACGCGTCGTCTGTCTGACCGCATGTGATGCTTCCTGTATGGCGTGAATGCGTTAGATGATTATTGATCTTCCAGCGAGACAACATTCGACGGGATCAAATCTTGCAGCCAGCCGCCTCACATTGCAGTGGTTATTGAGCTTGCGCTTCGCCACTGAGCCCTGGGTTAACCCTGCCTTCTTTAAGGAATATACGCAGTACTTAACGGCGATATAGAGGGGTTTCGAGATCGTGCGCGTGCGCGCACCGTGGGATTGAGCAGCTTGTGCTAGCGACTCCCCTGGCAGAGCGTGGCAAAGCTGGCAGAGTGTGGCAAAGCATTGTTTGGCGTCACGATCGCCTGCTGCCTTGCGCAGCAAGTACGTTCTCACAAATGATCACATTTGTTCGGACGGTCACGATTATTTCTTTGTTTCTGGCACTGTGCTCTCAGGCATGAATGCGCACCTCCGTCCGTGCAGATTTATCGATATGTAGTGCAGGAAGAAGCGGAAGCTCGTTTTGCCTAAATAGCGCTCATCGTTTGTACGTACTGCGACAAGATGCTTTGCCGCTGCGGTGTGCGCTTGTGCGCATAACAAGATTCCGAGCCTGCAAACGACACACGGGAATCGGTGGTAGAGTATGCGTCGAGCGCAACACGTGGTAGAAGGCAGGAACGACTACAGGGGGATTTGTCTTGACCGCTGAGTAGAATTGAAGGGTAGCTCGGTAATGTATGGTGGTGGCTGTTTTGCGGAC